>NC_080394.1:42968058-43023058 GCF_028751815.1 Salvia miltiorrhiza | reverse complement strand
AAGGGCGGCGAGCTGTTTGATAGAATTGTCAAAAGGGGGCATTACTCGGAGAAGAAGGCTTCGGAACTTACCAGAACAATCGTCGGCGTGTTGGAAGCTTGCCATTCCTTGGGAGTTATGCATAGAGATCTCAAGCCGGAGAATTTCCTCTTTGTTACCGGAGCTGAGGATTCGCCTATGAAGATCATTGATTTTGGATTGTCTGTCTTCTTCAAGCCAGGTAAATTCACCTTAACTTTCGAATTTTCCTTGGATGAAGTTTTTCATGATTTTATTGAATGCAGGGGAAATGTTCAGTGATGTGGTGGGGAGCCCTTACTACGTTGCACCGGAAGTTCTGTGCAAGCGTTACGGGGCGGAGGCCGACGTGTGGAGCGCCGGAGTCATAGTTTATATTCTTCTCTGTGGAGTGCCTCCATTTTGGGGTGGTGAGATTTTGTTCCAACCTTTTCTTCTTTTCTTAAAAAATAAAATAAAAATAATAAGTTGATTTCTGATGCAGAATCTGAGCAAGAGATATTCAAGGAGGTTTTGTACGGTGAGATTGACTTCTCGTCACATCCATGGCCTAACATTTCGGAGAGTGCCAAGGATCTTGTCAAGAGAATGCTTGCAAGGGATCCCAGAAAACGGATAACTGCTCATCAAGTTCTCTGTAAGTACATGTTTTTGTTTAGAAATTTTACTAACAAAAGTGTAATGTTGATTGAGTTTTCGAATTTGTTTTGCAGCCCATCCGTGGGTGCAGGTGGGCGGAGTAGCGCCAGACGAGCCTATGCACTCTGCGGTTCTGAGCCGGATGATGCAGTTCTCAGCTATGAACAAGCTCAAGAAGATGGCAATAAGAGTATGTGATGATATAAGTATATATGTTTCCCATAAAAAATTCTTAGTGTTATTATTTTTAGTAGTAATAATGGCTCCTCGTCTTGCAGGTGATTGCGGAGAGCCTCTGCGAAGAAGAGATTGCGGGGCTAAGAGAAATGTTCAAGGCAATAGATTCGGACAATAGCGGCTACATCACTTTCGAAGAGCTCAAGATTGGCCTATCAAGATATGGAGCTAATCTCAACGAGTCTGAGATACATCATCTCTTGAAAGCTGTAAGCATTCAGGCAGCATTTGTCAGAAGATATATGAAAAATGTTGAAAACGATAACAAATGTTCTTGAACTGTGCAGGCAGATATTGATAACAATGGTGCCATTGACTATGGAGAGTTCATAGCAGCGACGCTGCACCTGAACAAGATCGACAAGGATGATCATCTGATTCGCGCATTTTCCTACTTTGACAAGGATGGGAGCGGCTACATCACGCAAGACGAGCTCCAACGGGCTTGTGAGGAGTTCGGGATCCAAGATTTCCAGCTCGAAGAAATGATTCAAGAAGCAGACCAGAACAATGTGAGTGCCACGGATTAATTTTCTGAAAATTTTAATGTGTAAAACTTTTATTGGAGTGGAAAGTGTTGTTGTTAGATATGTAATTTGGATGGTAACATGTTGGTATGATTTCAATGCAGGATGGTCGGATAGATTACAATGAGTTCGTGGCTATGATGCATAGAGGAAATGCTGATTTCAGTAACAAAAGGTTCAAGAATAATTTTGGTGTTGGATTCAGGGAAGCAACGCCAGTTTGTTGATACCATTTTTTTTCCCTTTTTTTTTCGTTTGCAAATTTGCAATACTTTGTAAATTATATACAAATGGACCAACACCATATACTTTTTGTTTAAAGAATTAGTAATTTTTCGCCTGTTCGATTTTGTAGTGTAGTCGTCCTACTTCTGCTTGCTAGTACATAAGTATTAAGTAAGTTTTGTTTAAATTTAAGAATTTTCAATTGGGCCTATGAGTAAAAGAGTTAGTAATTGGGCTAGAATAGGTTTTATTATACAATTGGGCCACAATGGATTTTGTGCAATTGGGCCATGATGAATCTCAAATGGATAATTTTAAACACGGTGTCCAATTTTCTCACTATAACCCCTTATTTAAAAATAACTAGCATTTGCATCCCGTGCAATGCACGAGAAATATTTTTTAGTTTTCATATTTATAAAAAAATAATACTAATTTAATTATCATACTCATAAATATAATAAAAATTATTTTTAACTAAATATATTTGAATTGAATATCAAAAAATAAAAATAAAAATTTACAATTATAAAATTTGATATTATGAAAAGTAAAAAAAAAATAAGTAAAAAAAAATAAAAAATACTAATAAAAATGAAATAAAAATACATTTTTCTCAAAAGATGATAGAGGAGAGAGAAATTTATAAAATTTTAATATTTAAACAAATTTAATTTGTATATTTTAGATCAAATATTTACATAAAATATACTCCCTCCGTCCCACGAATCTTGACATGTATTCATTTTTGGGCCGTCCCACGAATCGTTGATACGTCGTGTCTCGCTTTTTTTAGAGCTTTGGTCTTCTGGTGGCTGCAGTAATAGGCTACTTGATCACTTAGAGTTTCTCACTTTTCTTAGGAGCTGGCTTCGTTAGGATAACACTTGGTTTTGTTGCTCTTTTTGTTGGTTTCTTTTGTTCTCTGTTCTCGTTTACTCTCTTTTTTTTCTTTTCTGTGTTGGGTAGCCGAGACAATCTAGGGACGATGGTTAGGCCGGAGTCTCTGAGGTGGTCTCACTCCGCTTCCTCACAGTTTTTCTTCGCTTCTTTAGACGAATACTTTTTTTCCTCAAGTTGAGGTTTTAATGAGGCTCAGCCTTTAGTCTGCTTCGCTGTGCTTTCAAGGGTTTAGGTTTTCGTTTTCTTTTATAAAATCTTATTTTAATAATAATAATAATCATTTTTATTATTTTCTCTCTCCTACTTTATCACTTTTATTACATTATCTCTCATTATTTATCACTTTTATATTTTATTATCTATACACTTAAAACATTAATCTACAACTCCTTAATTCTCGTGCCGAAATCAAACGTGTCAAGATTCATGGGACGAAGAGAGTAACAAATTAAAGCTATTATCGTGATCTTTAATTTGATATGCATATTAAACTTTTTATAATTAATCAAAATTCACAATTTTGGAAAGAAATAAAACAACAAATAAGAAGTTAAAGAAATAGAAAATGAAAAGAAAAATCTATACTATATTAAAAAGGGAGTTTCCAATTTGAAATCAATTTTAAATTAATTTCAAAATTGAGTGGAAATTTTGTAGTTATAATAAAATTGAAGATTTATGTATAAACTATATATTTTTCTTATTATTTTTATTTTCTTTAATTTCTTATTTGTTGTTACATTTCTTTCCAAAATTGTGAAAGTCGATTAATTATAAAATATTTAATATGCACATTAAATTAAAGATTGCGATAAGAGCTTTAATGTGATATAT
Organism: Salvia miltiorrhiza; assembly: GCF_028751815.1. Taxonomy (NCBI): domain Eukaryota; kingdom Viridiplantae; phylum Streptophyta; class Magnoliopsida; order Lamiales; family Lamiaceae; genus Salvia; species Salvia miltiorrhiza. The sequence goes on along the minus strand of NC_080394.1, from coordinate 43,019,675 downwards.
TTTATGAAAATATTTGATTTAAAATTGTAAAAATTAAATTTGTTTAAATATTAAAGTTTTATATTTTTTTATCCTCTCTCATCTTTTTTGAATAAATATATTTTTAATTAGTATTTATTTTTAATTTTTCTCTCCTCTCTCAATTTTTATAATTGTGAATTCTTTTTTTATTTTTTCAATATTCAATTAAAATTAATTTTTTATTATATTTATAAGTATAATAATTAAATTAGTATTAATTTTATATAAATATAAAAATCAAAAATATTTTCCTGTGCATTGCACGTGATGCAAATGCTAGTATAGTTTAAACATAAATCTTCAATTTTATTATAACTACAAAATTACCACTCAATTTTGAAAATTGATTTCAAATTGAAAACTGCCTTTTTAATATTATATATATATATATATATATATATATATATATATATAGGGGCGCGCTCCAGTGAGACCCCTTATTTTTAGTGTAACATGAGTACAATGAATAAGACATATAATACTAATGAACAAAACGTATATCTAATGAACAAGATGTATATACTGATGAAAAATAAAATTTTAAAAATTCGTAATGAATAAGACATATATACTGATGAACAAGGCCGTATATACTGATGAACAATGCAGTATTTACTGATGAATAACAATATTTAAAATATTATGCTCCCTCCAGGATTCGAACCCTGCGAAAAAAAATCACCCTCCAGATACAATATCAGCCATAGGATTGATAAAATAAACGCACCATATCGTGCCCTAGATCTCACTAAAATTAGGGGGTCTCATTGGAGCGCCCCCCTATATATATATATATATACCAAAATCAAGAATAAAAATATCAAGATATAAACTAAAAATATAATTTAATATTATCTCGTGATTTATTTATTGAAAATTCGATAAACAAGAAATCTAAGTATCTAACACCCTGCCCGTTCACAAATACCCCAACCGTAATATCGTACGGTAACTGCAATTCCATTCGTTGGATTACATTGTCGTTCATGTTTGGAACAAGAAATAAGAGATTAGGACTTAAATGAATAGCATAAATTGTGAGCATAATATTACGTGTTGACCACATAGTTCGATTATTTCATGAACTATATAGTACAAAGATTAGAAGGTGTTAATGAAATAAAAATAAAAGTAAATAAAAGTAATGATAATAATTATGAGAATAAATAGTTCCCGATCCCGAGCATCCGAGGACATCAAATGCACGGCACCTAACACTGGTATTAAGTAGAGCTGGCAAAATGGGCGGGTCGGGCCGGCCCGGCCCAGCCCATCGGGCTTGTGGGATTGACCGGGTCGGGCTGGCCCAACCTCATCCGGGCCATCGGGCGGTCGGGCCAAACCCGTCCAGTGATAATTTTGTTATTAAATTCCTTTTTTCTATTTTTATAAAAATTTAAATAAATTAAAATCAATCCAATGATAATTATAAACAAAATAGAAATATAAACCACACTACGTTCAACATGAATCGATTAAATTCAAATAGAATGACAAATAAATAAAAATTCAAAATAATAGTTCACTAAAGCCCGATCGGCCCGACGGGTTTACTGGGCGGGCTTTTTAGGCCCGAATTTTTTCGGGCCTCTATTTTATAAAGCCCAACCCAACCCAAAATACGGGCGGGCCGGGTCAATTTTGCCGGCTCTAGTATTAAGGATTAATATTGTGTTAATATATTATTCTTCAATTGGTTCTTCACAATTTGATGACACTTTTTTAATCTTAAATTATGTATGTGGGATAAATCAAATACTTTTTTCACCTATGTAAATTAAAAATTGTTATAGATATTAACTAATAGGTACTCCCTCCGTCCCACGAATCTTGACACGTTTCCATTTTAGGTAATACTTATTATTACATTATCTCTCCCACTTTATCACTTTTATTACTCTCTCTCTCTCTCATACTTTATCATTTTTATTACCTTCTCTCTCCTACTTTATCACTTTTATATTTGATTAACTACACACTTAAAAGACTGTTTAGCCCTATTTTGTGATGATTTTGTGAGTTTTCCTGCTGTGCATTCGAGCTCGTTTCGTACCTTTTTGCTCTATTTTTCATGTGCTCGATGATCTTTTTGGATGTACTATTGTCGCGTGCAGGATTCGCGAGTTGCCGAGCGTTTTGGCATTGTTTCGAGCATGTTTTGGAGTCAGGCTCACGGCCGCCGCCGCCAGGCGGCGGCCGCCGTGGAGACGGCAGCCGCCGTGGAGACGGCGGCCGCGGCCCCACGGCGCGGGCCGTGCAATTCATGGAAGAGATCAGCGAAGGGTGCTCACGGAGGCGCCGTCCCACGGCGGCCGCCGTCCACGGCGCCGCCGCCTCACGGCGGCCGCCGTCCCTGGCAATTTTCGGCAGTTACGTTTTCACCTTTTAAAAGCCGAATTTTAGGGTTTTATTTGGACTCTCGACTCCCAGCAGCCTCCAGGCGATTTTACCTTGTTTTCCCTAGTTTTAGAGTAGTTAAAATATCATCAAACACCTTGTAGCTTCGTGGATTGAAGATTATGTTTGCTTTCATACATTAGATTGAAGATTGGATCATACTAGCTGTAAGAACTTGGTTATTGATTTCTTTATGATTGAATGTTAGTTTACTTCCATTGCCTAGGTTATTGATGCTTAGTATTCAATTGCTTAAATGTTTATTCTTTTATCTTTCCTAGATAATCGTTAATTGTTGAAGTATCTCATGCTTTCTAGATTGCTAGTTAGAACCCTAGGTTTATTGGTTCCCTGCGTTCTTAATCTGCTTCATATTTATTTCTCGCCTAGATAGATTTATATGCTTCCCGTTGATTCTGCACTAGATAATTTTACAAGCTTTATTAAATTACGCCTAGATTTAAAGAGAGAGAGTGCCAGACCCAATTACCCGATTAGAATGTTTAGGTTTCCTTCCTGTTTCCTGTGAGTAGCACGATCGAAGCCCTGCTAAGCCTTCCTTGAGAGACGACTTGAGTCACCTTACCGCCCTAGGACGACCTCGTATAAATTCGCGTCCATCCACTAGGTGTTTTTGGATGAGTCAAATTTTGGCGCCGTTGCCGGGGATGGCTTTAGGCATTTGATTGTGTTGCATTATTTTCCGTGTTATTTTGTTTCTTTCTTTTGACTTGGTTATTTTCTCCCTCCGGTGCGTTTGATTTGGTTTGCTAGTGTTGTGTATGCAAGGTCGCCGTAGCTTGAAGAGAAAGCTAGTGCCTTACTTTGACAACATTCACCGACCTCGTGAGGTCCTTTTAAACCTGGAGGAGGAGTCCGAGTCCAGTTCGAGGAACTTTGTGGAATCACAGTCTCAAGAGGGAGACCGTGGCGAGAGAATCGCTTCCAATCCCATTCTGGAAGCCATCGAGGATACACCTCCTTTACACTCGGAAGGAGAAGAAGAAGTTCGGCCTAATCCTGACCAAGAAAACATGGCAGAGCAGAACGTACAGTATATGGGGGATTTTTCCAGGCCTGTTATCGGGAACACTAGCACGTCGGCGATAGTGCTTCCCACGGCGGTCCGGAATTATAATCTGAAGCCCAATGATTCAAACCTGTTGCCGCTCTTTTATGGGATGCCCAGTGAGGACGCCTTGCAGTTCATCCGTGATTTCTGCACCCAAGTGCAGACCTTCCCACTGCTGGAACTCACCGAGGATCAGTTGAGACTCAAGTGCTTACCTTATGCACTCAAGGACCGAGCTAGGACGTGGTTACTGTCCCTGCCGCCGAACTCCATCACCACATGGGGAGAGGCATGTGAGAAGTTCATGCTCAAGTACTATCCTAGCCACAAGACACAGGAGATTAGGAGCCAGATAATGAACTTCATGCAAGGAGCTGATGAGCCCTTCCACGAGGCTTGGGAGAGATTCCAAGAGCTCCTCCGCCAGTGCCCACAGCACCAGTTAACACCCGTCATGTTGATGCAGTTCTTCTATGACGGATTGATTCAGACGGCACAGTTTATGGTGGACAGTACAGCAGGGGGCAACATTGCCCGGAAGACAGCTGATCAGCTCAAGGAGATCTTCAACACACTTGCCGCGAGTTCTCAACAAAAATCAGTCAGAGGAAGGAGGGTCGAAGCCAATGCTGTAGCCCCAAACAATGAGCTTCAGAAGCAAGTAGCAGAATTGATGAGGCAAGTTCAGCACCTCAAGATGAACCAGGCAGAAGCCCCACCAGTTCACGTGCCACCAGCAGAAGGATGTGGAATATGTGGCGAATTTGGCCATGGAATTAACGCATGCCATCGAATGGGCGAATTCCCTCCTGAAGGACAAGCAGAAGTCTATGCTGCGGGGAGACCTCAATTTGAACAGAGGCCCAGCTTCAATCAAGGGCAACAAAGCTCCAATTCGGGTTGGAGAGCTCAGCAGCAGAACTACACTCAAGCTTATCAGCAGCAGCAGCTTCAGCAGTATCAACAGTTCCCTATGCAACAAGGGAATTTTCAGCAGCAGCAATACCAGAATGCTCCCCAACAGTTTCAGAAGCAAGCTCAACCGCAGAAGCCGTCGCTCGAGGACACCATGCAGTCCTTCATGGAGATGACCCAACAGAACATGGAGTCTCAGAGTGCTACCATCAAGCGCCTCGAGACTACAGTTGGGCAATTAACAGGAGCCTTGACTCAGCTGCAGCAAGAACGGCCAACGGGGAAGTTCCCAAATCAGGACCAACAGCCGCATCAAGCTCATGCTGTGGCGGTGATCGAGGAAAATGCCCCAATAACCACTGGGAAATGGAGAAGCAAAACCGTGCAAGCAATCAAGGCTACCCAATGCACCAGTGAGCCTCTGCCACCTGTCATTGCTACACCAGAACAACCACCACCCAAGCAAGGAGATCCAGGTAGCTTTATTTTTAATATTAGCTTAGGTGGGGTTGAAAAGGTGTTTGGAATGCTTGATTTGGGCGCGGCAGTCAATTTGATGCCGTTTGATATTTTTGAAAAATTGGGTAATAAAAGGCTGATAGGCACGAATTTGAAGATAGAGCTAGCTGACGGCTCTATTAGTAGTCCACGGGGCCTTGTTGAGGATGTTGAGGTTGTTGTGAGGGGGATTAGTGTTTTGACTGATTTTATTGTGCTTGATGTGGGAAAGGGGATTAGAGGAGAGAATGGGCATCTCGTGCTACTTGGCCGACCCTTTATGGCTACCACCCAGACTCGCATCGATGTGGGTACGGGAACTGTAAGTATGGTAGGGGCAGGTAGAGCGGTAACATTCTCTGTTTTTGATAAAAAGCCTCCTACCTCCCCTTCCTTAATTCAAACCTGCTCTTATGTTGAAACATTTGATGCCTTGGATGAGGATTGTATTGTGCAGGAATTCCTTAATAAGCTGCAGGAGGAGGACGAGATCGTGGAGGAATTCTTTGCTAACTTGCAGGATGAGGCTGACATTGAGCAGGAGTTTCTGGAAAAGCTGCAGGAGGAAGATGATAAAGAGCAAGGCCTCATGTGCGCCTTGCTATTGGAAGAGAAGTTTGACGAGGCTGGGTTGTTCAATCTCGCTGGATGTGTGGATAGAGGGCCATCCCAGGATAGGAGTATGGAGGACTCGTTTGGAGGGCTCGCAGCTGCAATTCAAGAAGATGTGTTTACAAGGGCGCTTAGGCAGCTGGAGCTCCAATCAGATTTTGGTTAAGGGGTTCTCTTAGTCGGGCTGGAGACTTAAAAACTAGCGCTGCATGGGAGGCAACCCATGTTTTCTTGCTTTTTCCTGTTTCGTTTTCCTTTCGTTTTGTTTGTGTTATGTTTTGTTGCTTCTGTTGTTTGGTGCAGGTCGTTGCGTTGGAGACTGTTTGTTCTATGGATGAGAGAGAGGCAGACATCGTGGGACACTACAGACTCACCACTTGGATCGGTATTCAGGGAAGTTTCCTCTTTCACCCCTCTTTTTTTTTTTTTTGCACTGAGGACAGTGCCAGATTTTAAGTGTGGGGGGGCGTTTGTTGGTATTTGTAAATCCTGTGGGTGTCTTCTTGTTGTGTCCTTGGGCTTTCTTGTGTTGGGGCGAATGGTCCCCTTGCCTTGTTTTCTTGCTTGTTTTTAAGTGCATCGCATGTTGATAGGATTCATTGGCGATTCTGGATTGTGTCTGTGTTGTTTGTTATCCTCGTTTTTCTTGATTGATTTGTTCCCAATGAAGTGTAATTAGTTTAAGGTTTTGGTGCAACACCCTGATGAGCAATTTTTGACGTGATTTGTCCGGTAGATGCTAGGGTGAGTGTTTTCAGTGCAAATTCCTAAGATCATTCTCTGTGTTGAAATTGTTTCGTTGGTTGTTGAGTTTTTGATAGATCTGGGTCTCTGCTCCTCTAATGGCTTCATTATGAGCATGGGAAACCACACGAGAATATTTTGGATCACCTCCAAAAGTTCAATCTCGTGAATTATGGCCCGTCTATTGAGAGCGAAAATAACTTGACCCAAAAAAAAAAAAAAAAAAAAAAGAGAAAGTGAAATGTGAAAAAAAAAATGAAAGAATGTGAAAAAGGATGAGATATGATTATAAAGGAAATTGCATTAGGAAATTCACCCTTAGCGAAGAACTGGGTCTGATCGGATTGAGTTGTATCATCTTGTTGTTGCATTTTAAACCTTAACCTTGAACACCCGATTGGGGACTTTGATATTTTGAAAGACTTGGATTGGTTGTGTTTGCCTGGTGAGAAGAATCGCTTGTGGATTTTCTGTCGATGTTGTGACTGTTGCTTGAGGACAAGCAAGGATTTAAGTGTGGGGGGGTTGTTTAGCCCTATTTTGTGATGATTTTGTGAGTTTTCCTGCTGTGCATTCGAGCTCGTTTCGTACCTTTTTGCTCTATTTTTCATGTGCTCGATGATCTTTTTGGATGTACTATTGTCGCGTGCAGGATTCGCGAGTTGCCGAGCGTTTTGGCATTGTTTCGAGCATGTTTTGGAGTCAGGCTCACGGCCGCCGCCGCCAGGCGGCGGCCGCCGTGGAGACGGCAGCCGCCGTGGAGACGGCGGCCGCGGCCCCACGGCGCGGGCCGTGCAATTCATGGAAGAGATCAGCGAAGGGTGCTCACGGAGGCGCCGTCCCACGGCGGCCGCCGTCCACGGCGCCGCCGCCTCACGGCGGCCACCGTCCCTGGCAATTTTCGGCAGTTACGTTTTCACCTTTTGAAAGCCGAATTTTAGGGTTTTATTTGGACTCTCGACTCCCAGCAGCCTCCAGGCGATTTTACCTTGTTTTCCCTAGTTTTAGAGTAGTTAAAATATCATCAAACACCTTGTAGCTTCGTGGATTGAAGATTATGTTTGCTTTCATACATTAGATTGAAGATTGGATCATACTAGCTGTAAGAACTTGGTTATTGATTTCTTTATGATTGAATGTTAGTTTACTTCCATTGCCTAGGTTATTGATGCTTAGTATTCAATTGCTTAAATGTTTATTCTTTTATCTTTCCTAGATAATCGTTAATTGTTGAAGTATCTCATGCTTTCTAGATTGCTAGTTAGAACCCTAGGTTTATTGGTTCCCTGCGTTCTTAATCTGCTTCATATTTATTTCTCGCCTAGATAGATTTATATGCTTCCCGTTGATTCTGCACTAGATAATTTTACAAGCTTTATTAAATTACGCCTAGATTTAAAGAGAGAGAGTGCCAGACCCAATTACCCGATTAGAATGTTTAGGTTTCCTTCCTGTTTCCTGTGAGTAGCACGATCGAAGCCCTGCTAAGCCTTCCTTGAGAGACGACTTGAGTCACCTTACCGCCCTAGGACGACCTCGTATAAATTCGCGTCCATCGACTAGGTATTTTTGGATGAGTCAAACACTAATCTACAACTTCTTAATTCCCGTGCCGAATCCAAACGTGTCAAGATTCGTGGGATGGAGGGAGTATTAATTTGAGATGATTATTGAGAAAATTAGTTTTGTTTATTTTGAAACTTAAAGCGTGGTATATAATATGTTGTGAAATTTGTAGAGGCTAAAATCTACAATTGAAGTTGACTTCTGCACGTCCGGATAGATTGGGCACTAGCAACCTGTCAACACAAGAACACGTAAGAGCCCTAGGTTGAGCACCGGGTGGGGATGTCGACCGTAGAGCCTCCGACGCTCAAGTCAGTAGCGGAATAGCAAAATAGAATGATAAGCAAATTGAAATAAGAGAGAAAGGCAGGCTGGAGTGTGCGGTTATTCCAGGCTGTAAGCGGCGTCGGAGGGTGGAAACGGTGACAGTGTGTTGTGATAATGGAATATGGGAGGCGGAGATAGGCCAAGTTGGCTAGGCGGCAGAGTAGAGAGAATTCAAGGAATCGATAGCAAGTAAGATTTTTTCGTCTCTTCCTTGTGACCTAGTCGGTCTGTCTATATAAAGGGCGGCCAGTCGTTAGGGTTTTACAAGCTGGCCTTATCCGTCCACGCCTTCCATTCCCAAGTTATTGCGATTTAGACGAGATCGTGAAGATTCACCCTTTGACTATGTCAGCTTGGCGGAAGGTGTTTCTTCGGGTTGATGGCTGGGTCATGTGAATTTGTCAACTAGGTGGACGGTAATCCTTGGGTCCAATGTGATACATCCGACCTGGTTATCGATTCAAGTTGATCTATAGCTTTTTGGGCTAGATGGGCCAATCTGTTTGAATGATTGAGCCTTTTAGGGTCATGCCAGATTGGCGAGTTTAGCTTGATGGGCTCAGCCTGAGTGTGATTTATTCGACCTGACCGTTTAGACGAGTTGGGCTTGAAACGGGATAGTCAACCTGAGTTGGTCCAGGTTGCTCTTGCAATGACTTATTGGGCTGGACGAACAAGTTTCTTTAAGTAATTGGGCCAGCCGCATTATCGATCCAAATTGGTTCGAAGTTTGTCGGGCTGGACTGACCGGGTTGTTTGGCTCTTTGGTCCAGCCTGGAATGTTAATTGGGCTTGAACCAAGTTGACGATTTTTTCCCACTACAAAATTGAGCTCGAAGTCTCAAGAAATTAACACTTCTTAAATCTATCAAACTAATAACGGAAATGGACCAACACCATATACTTTTTGTTTAAAGAGGTTATGTATGGTGAGTAATCCACGTATGCATGAGGGAGTTAATAGCAAATGTGTGAAGTTCAGGGAGCTGGTTGCAATATGTGAAGTTAGTTACAACTGAATAAGCTCACAGATATTTTGCAGCTAAAGAACTCGCGTTTTTGCTATTACTCTATGTATGCTGTATTCAGTCCATTAGATAGGATTGATAAGTTTTTCTAGATAGCGATACATTTGTATAGGAAGAGTGTAAACAAGAGTGGTAAGATCTGGAGAGGAAGATACTTTTGTGTTACTCATCTTCGTAGTGTAATCGCAGGGAAATTCTTGAATGAATCTATCGAATGCAGTGACTTCGTCGTGGATGTAGGCCTTGATTTGCCGAACCACGTAAAATCTACGTTCATAGATTGTTAGGTTTGTTGTTGTGTGTTCACTGCCGAGCTATTTTCGGCATCTGTTCTTACCAAAAGAATTAGTAATGTTTCGTCTGTTCGATTTTGTAGTGTAGCTGTCCCCTACTTCTGCTTGCTAGTAACATAAGTTTCAAGTAAATTTTGTTTAAATTTAAGAATTTGGAATTGGGCCTATCAATAAAAGAATTAGTAATTGGGCTAGAATTAGTTTTGTTATGAAATTGGGCTACAATGGATTTCATTCAATTAGGCCACAATTAATATCTAAATGCTAGTAGTTTTTTAAAAAAATTATCTCGAAATAGTTACTCCCTCTATCCCAATTTAATACGTGACATTTTCATATTTGGATGTCTCATTTCAATAGGTCATTTTTTAAAATGAAAAGTCAATACATAATAAATATTCTCATCTAACTCATTATTTACACTAAATATTATTGAGGTCCACACATAATTATCTGTCATTTAATTTAAAAAAATATATCTTCATTTATTTATCTTACTTTTTAGACAAATATTTCCTAAAAAAATTATATATATATATATATTTTAAATAAACAAACATCCGAAGGGTGAGGGGTTAGGCAGATCCCCAACCTATAAATAGACAATCAACCAGTATATCATATATGACGTTTCTCAAAAGTGACAACGTCCAACTGAAACCACAGGGAAAAAGAAAAATCAGACATATCAAAATCATACATAAATGTAGCCAAAAGTGACTATATCTAGAGGACAAAGGAATCGACATAAAAAAGGAAACAAACCAAAACAAACTAACTATCCACATGAAATCTGAATCTAAAGTTAGAATAACCAAACTGATCCATCCTAACCAGAGTAAGAAAATAACGAGGACCAGAAAAAAACAGTGGAAAATAGCCTGCGCATGGGCCTAATGTCCTATCCTTGCCATAAAATCAGTAAACCGGTTTCCCTTGCGCTGGATGTGAGTGAAACGAACCCGTTGGTGCCGAATAAGCTGTCAGATCCAGGCAGCAATATGACTTGTACTAGCATGACTGTGATGCCCAACAAACATGAGCAAAATGATCGCCGAAACATCCAGCTCAACCCAGATATGAGCTGAGAAAGTAATAGAAAGCAATAAGGAGAGCTTCAGTGTGATCACGAACCACTCTTCCACCCACACCAAGCTGCGTCTGTGAGTCGTAAGATCCATTTGTGTTCAGTTTCACCCATGGGAACTCCAGGGGAATCCAGTGCACCATAGTGGAGCGAAGAGACTTCCTCACGGGGGCAGTTGGTGGCATGAAATCAATCGGGGGGGCATCCTCGTCAAAAAAGTAATTTTCCCTTTCTTATTTTATTATAAACTATTCATTTCTTAACACCTGTACCCAAACCTTATGGTTTATTAAATTGGGACGGAGAAAGTATATTTTTCCCAATCCTTATACATCTATACTATATTAAAAAGCCAAAATTTCAATTAGAAATTAATTTCAAATTGATTTCAAAATTATGTGGTAATTTTATATTGTAATAAAATTGAAAGTTTATTTATTAACTATATTTTTTCTTTTTCTTTTTTTTCTTTATCTTCTTATGTTTTTTTATTTTATTTCTTTTTAAAATTGTGCATATCAAATTAAAGTTCAAGAGTAAGAACTTTCAATTGATATATTTTATTTAAATATTCGATTTAAAATGTAAAAGTTATATTTATTTAAAGATTAAAATTTAAAAAAATTCTCTCTCCTCTCATCAATTTTTGAATAAATCTATATTTAATTTTTTTTTTCATTTATTAACTTTTTTTTTGCCTTTTCATATTATAGATTTTTATTATCGTGAATTCTTTTATATATATATATATATATATATATATATATTTTTTTTTTTCAATATTCAAATCAAATATATTCTATTAATTTTTTAATTATATTTATAAATATGATAATTGTGTTGATATCAATTTTATGCAAATATAGAAATATAAAAATATTTTTCGTGTATTGCACAGAATGCAAATACTAATTTAATTAACATACGAATATTGTTCAATTATTTCGTTCTTGTAACTCAGGTACACAGCCTATACATAGTTTATTATCTCATGATTTATTTATTGAAAATTCGAAAAACAATTTTATATATATATATATATATATATATATGTAAGTAAAATAAGCTCTATCCTACGTGGCGTAATAGAATCACTCTATTCTAATTTTCCTTAATTCTCATTCATTCTTATTTATTTATTTATACATTTCTAATCAATTTTTACATTTAAAAACTATTAAATAATCATATAAATTTATAGATAAATTCTATACTATTAAATAATCGTATAAAACTATTAGATAAAATCTGTACTATTAAACAATTGTATAAAACTATTAGATAAATCCAACATATCTATTTAATTATTATCACTCCATTCTAACTTTCTTCAATTCTCATTCATTCTGATTTATTTATATATTTCAAATCAATTTTTACATAATAGCAAAATAAATCATATCCTACGTAGCATCGTATAATCACTTCATTCTTATTTTCCTCAATTCTCATTCATTCTTATTTATATATCTATAAATTTATATATATTATAGCAAAATTCTATTATAATTTTCCTCAATTTTCATTCATTCTTATTTTTTCTAAATTTTTAATCAACAAATTTCTATATATCTAATTTCGAACCTATCATCAACAATCGTATAATCACTTCATTCTAATTTCCTCAATTCTCATTCATTCTTATTTATTTATACATTTCTAATCAATTTTTACATTTAAAAACTATTAAATAATCATTTAAATTTATAGATAAATTCTATACTATTAAATAATCGTATAAAACTATTAGATAAAATCTGTACTATTAAATAATTGTATAAAAATATTAGATAAATCCAAAATATCTATTTAATTATAAATCCTACATATATTATAGCAAAATAAATCTTATTCGACGTGACATCGTATAATCACTTCATTCTAATTTTCCTCAGTTCTCATTCACTTGAAAATTTTAACTTAATAAAATGATGACATCCAGAATAGGAATCCTTATACCCACTTAATTGAGATTGTTCCAAGTGTGACTAAAACTTAAATAAAGTATACAAATAAATTAATCCACGAAAAGCAATCAATTCAAATGTCAATTCATTTTTTAGAAAAGATATTCTTCAACTAAATGTTATAAATAAATAAAATACATGCCTATGCCCAATCTATCTATCTATATATATATATATATATATATATATATATATATATATAATAGCAAAATAAATCATATCCTACGTGGCGCCGTATAATCACTCTATTTTAATTTTCTTCAATTTTCATTCATTCTTATTTTTTTTCTAAATTCTTAATCAATTTCCATATCTGAAAAAGATTTATATTTGTATTTTATTTTATTATATAATATTAGTTTAAGTTTATCACATCATACTGACAAATTAATATGTATATATATATAATACATTTATATATAGATGTATTTACTTAAATAATTAAATATATATATATATATATATATATATATATATATATATATACACTCCCTTCGTCCATGAAAAAGAGTCACATTTGGAGTTCGGCACGACTTTTTATAAACTTCATCAAATGAATATTTATATAAAAATGTATTTCTATTATCACAACCTACATTTAATTGGCGAAAGTGATTAAGATCAATATAATTTCAAATATTGTATTACTAATTTAATTTGATCATATCAAATTAATTAAAGAAATAATTTATATATAAACTATTTTATATGTTATAGTAATAAAAATAATTATAAATGATGACATAAAATAATTCCCGTCCAATTTCGATAGACGCCAGTAAATCTAATACGATCACAATTACCCCAACCCATCTACTAGCATTTATTGTACGGACACTGCATGCAATTCCATTCAGCTGATAATAGAAACGCCAAGAAAATGTTTTGATTTCATTTAGTTTCAGAAATAGAAAAGTTGGATTACATTGTCATTCATTCCAAATATTTATATGCATTACGTTCTTTCTATATATTTACCCATTTGCAATGATTGATTAAGCATTTGCAAAAGACTATCGATTAGGTGTGGGCATTGGGTTCGGCCAAAATTGGGTCTAATGTTTTGCTTATTCAATAATGGACCATTCATCTAACAAGATTTGGGTTTGGTTAGTATATATTTGTTCCAAATAACCACTTATCCATTAACCTGAATTGCATAATATTGTCATCAGGGTGTTTTTCACCACCCAGTACCATTGAGGCGTTGATCGGTGTTGATATCACACCACTAATGATCACATTAACGCAATGTTTGATAGGGGTGATAAGAGCATCCACAGCCCCGTGCTTTAAGCACCGGGTCGACGAGGGACGAAGGAAAAGCGGAGGGCTGGAGACGCAGCCTGTGTTGACGCCGTGTCTCCTTGGAGCCCCGATGCAAAGGCCGAAAAATTGCTTTGCGTGGATGCCACACACTAGAAATAATAAAAAAAAATTACAGAAGACGATGGGGGAAGAAGAAGAAAGAAAATGGTAGGTGGGGGGTAGGTGCTTGACTTATTATTTTTTTTTTTAATATGTTTTGTTTTATTTATTGTTTTTGAATTTTAAAATTTAGCATTTTTTAATTCTTTTTAATTTTTTACCTAATTTATAATTATTGTAATGAATTTTAAAAAAGAAGTGTAGAATTGAGGATTTTGTGGAAATGGAGATTTAAACATCAACCTAAGACACAAGGGCTGTGGAGGATTGGTGCTTAGGTGGGGACCACCATTTAAGCATCAACCTAAGACACAGGAGCTGTGGATGCTCTGAGCCAGGATACATAATCTGGCATTATCACCCATTTAGTTGCTCATATTATTTATTGGGACGACACGGGATTAAGGCCAAGCCCGTACTTCATTTACTATTCCGGTTGCGTTTACTTTGATGGATAAGTTTATCCATGGAAAATGATGGATAACTGTTGTTATAAGCAAATTCTATCATATGGTGCCATGTCTGTGGTAGCTTGATAACTGTTGTTATAAGCAAATTCTATCAGGGGTAAAACTTGTTCCCAACTTCCTCCTCTGTCTATGATATGACCTTGGCCGGAAGATGTTAAGATACTTACCGAGAATTATGGAGTTTCACCGGAAAACACAATAATAACGTGAAAGGTATGGGATTCACCGATCTAATTGATTTGTACGCGGAAGACTGAAATTGAACGGAACAAATTGAAATTACAGATAAGAGATGGAATGCCTCAAAACCCCTGAATCTAAACCACGAAATGATCTAGGCGAATAATTCCCTAAACCCCAATGTGTATTTGACGCAGGAACTCGGAGACGCTGAATGACACACGGCGAGGGATGGAGATCTCGTCGATTCGTCGATAGGTTGAATCCTTGTTTATCAAGAAGAATTCGAAACTTGAGAGAGAATTAAACTCACTGTTTTTTTTAATATCAAAATTGTCTGACTTTTCCAACACATAACAGCCCTATTTATAGGGAACGGAAAACCCTACGTAAAAAGGAAATAAACATGAATTAACGAAATAACGGAACTTGTTCAGCAAGTCAAAAGAAACCCCAGCGAGGCCTCCTCTGAAAAGCGCATTGGATTCAAGTCTGCTCTGGCAAAGCCAGAGGAATCAAGTCTTCTCTTGCGGGTTGAATCTACTCGGGCAGACTTCACTTGAATTCTCTGCTCGGACAGGCTCCACTTGATTTCTCTGCTCGGGCAGACTCCACTTGATTTCTCTGCTCAGGCAGGTTCGACGTGAATTCTCTGCTCGGGTAGACTCGACATGAATTCTCTGCTCGGGCAGACTCTCCGTGAATTCTCTGCCCAGTCGATTCTTCCCGGGGATAACGATTCCGCTGCTCTGGCAAGGCCAGAGGAATCGAGTCTTCTCTGGGCGGCATGATTCCGCTGTTCTGGCAAAGCCAGAGGAATCGAGACTTCTCTGGTGGTTCAACTCGGTAAACAATAAGGTTTACCACCTTTGAGCTCTGATCCGTCGGTCCTTCTCCAATTGGCCTTTTCAGTTCTTGCCTCCAGATTTCCACCACCAATGTCATTAAATTATCCTTGAACGTCCTGGCCCTAGCTCTCGTCACTGGACCAACGGGCACGTGCACCGGATCTTCACTCTGTGCAGCCTCTGAAATTCGGCTCTGCTCTGCATCCTGGCCTCTACTCTGAACTGCATCATTCCCCCTCTCTTGAAAAGGATTTGTCCTCAAATCCACAACGTCGCCTACATCAAAGGGACTTAAGTCAGTTACATTGAATGTAGCGCTCACATTATACTCACCGGGCAACTCTAGTTTGTAGGCATTATCATTGATCCGTTCCAATACTTGGAATGGACCATCGCCCCGAGGGATTAACTTGGAGCGCCGCTGCTCTGGAAATCTTTCCTTGCGCATGTGCAGCCAAACCCAATCACCAGGCTCAAACACTACTTTGCGACGACCCCGATTAGCTTGCTCAGCATACTGCCGCGTGCGGCGCTCAATGTTGGCTCTGGCACGTTCATGGATCTTTTTCACGAAGTCAGCTCTGTTCTGGCCATCCATGTTAACCTGCTCATTCTCGGGTAACGGAGTCAAATCCAAAGGTGTCAAAGGGTTAAATCCATACGCGATTTCAAATGGAGAAAACTTAGTGGCAGAGTGAACAGCACGGTTATAAGCGAATTCCACATGAGGAAGACACGCTTCCCACGACTTAATGTTCTTTTGAATAATAGCTCGAAGTAAAGTAGACAAGGTTCTATTCACTACCTCGGTTTGACCATCAGTTTGTGGATGACAAGTAGTAGAAAACAAAAGTTTGGTACCCAACTTACACCACAAAGTCTTCCAAAAGTAACTCAAGAATTTCGAATCCCGATCAGAAACAATAGTCCTAGGCATGCCATGCAATCTAACAATCTCTTTAAAGAATAGATCAGCCACATGTGATGCATTATCAGATTTATGACAAGGAATAAAATGTGCCATCTTAGAAAATCGATCAACAACCGCAAAGATGGAATCTCGACCACCCTTAGTCCTAGGCAAACCTAACACAAAATCCATAGAAATATCAATCCAAGGTGCTTGAGGAATGGGCAACGGTGTATACAATCCATGGGAACTCACTCTAGACTTAGCATGTTTACATGTAACACAGCGACCACAAATTCTCTCAACATCACGTTTCATATGAGGCCAAAAGAAATGCTCTTGTAAAACAGCCAAAGTCTTAGCAATACCAAAGTGTCCCATCAAACCCCCACCATGAGACTCAAGCAATAATAACTCACGTAAAGAACATTGAGGCACACATAACTTATTCCGCCTAAAAAGAAAATCATCATGCCTAAAATACTCCCCACTAGTAGCTCTCGCACATGCTAGATAAAGCTCACCAAAATCAGCATCATTCGCATACACACTCTTGATACATTCAAAACCAAGCAACTTAGCATCTAAGGTAGAAATCAAGGCATACCTCCGAGAAAGTGCATCAGCCACAACATTCTCTTTACCTTGCTTGTATTTGATGACGTAGGGAAACGTCTCAATGAACTCCATCCACCTCGCATGCCGCTTGTTCAACTTGTGCTGCCCTTTCAAGTGTTTCAACGACTCATGATCCGTGTGAATGACAAATTCGTTGGGCCACAAGTAGTGCTGCCACGTTTGCAATGCTCTCACCAATGCATACAGCTCCTTATCATACGTGGGATAACTCAATGTCGCCCCATTGAGCTTCTCGCTGAAATACGCAATGGGTCGTCTCTCTTGCATCAACACTGCACCAATACCAACACCAGAAGCATCACATTCAATCTCAAAAGATTTGGAGAAATTTGGAAGAGATAATACCGGGGCGTGGGTCAATTTGTATTTTAACTGCTGAAATGCATCCTCTTGCGCCTTGCCCCATTTAAACTCCACATTCTTCTTGATGACTTCCGTCAAAGGTGCGGCAACACTGCTGAAGTGAGGCACGAATCGCCTATAAAAGCTAGCAAGCCCATGAAAACTTCGAACTGCTGCAATGTTCTTCGGCGTTGGCCACTCTTGGATAGCTCGTATCTTCTCCTCATCAACCTGTACACCCTGGGCACTAACAACAAAACCGAGAAACACAAGCTTGTCCGTAGCAAAAATGCACTTCTTAAGGTTAGCAAACAACTTTTCCTTTCGAAGTACGTCCATAACAGACCTCAAATGAACAACATGTTCATCAAAATGCTGGCTATAAATGAGGATATCATCAATGTAAACAACCACAAATCTGCCAATGAAAGCACGCAAAACATGATTCATAAGACGCATGGAGGTACTAGGTGCATTAGTCAAACCAAAAGGCATAACTAACCACTCATACAAACCAAGTTTTGTCTTAAAAGCAGTTTTCCATTAATCACCTTCCTTAATCCTAATCTGATGATATCCACTACGCAAATCTATCTTCGAAAAGATACAAGAACCATGTAACTCATCGAGCATATCATCTAAACGAGGGATGGGATGGCGATATTTTACCGTGATGTTATTGATAGCTCGACAATCACAGCACATCCTCCACGACGAGTCCTTCTTTGGTACAAGGAGAACTGGTACCGCACAAGGGCTGAGACTTTCCCTCACATGTCCTTTGGCCAACAACTCGCCAATTTGTCTCTCCAACTCCTTCGTCTCCTCCGGGTTGGTGCGGTAGGCTGGTCTATTCGGCAAAGTAGCACCGGGCACAAAGTCAATCTGATGCTCAATCCCTCGAAGTGGTGGTAAGCCGGTAGGTGTATCGTCGGGGAAAACATCATCAAATTCCTGCAACACATCACGAATAGAAGGGGGTAGAGAAGAGAGATCGTTAGTCATAAGCAAAGTCTCCTGATATCGCAACAGCAAGATCGGCTTCTCCTCCTGAACACACCACTTCAAATCACTAGCCGTAGCAAGAAAGGACTTATGGTTCAGCCCCTGCTCCTTCTTCTCCACAGGCTGCTCCTTAGACTTTAGGTTGTCCGCCTCCCTTTGCAATTGCACTTGATCCTCATAAACTTGTGTAGGTGTAAGAGGAACAAGCGGCACCTTTTTCTGCTTGTAGGTAAATGAGTATTTGTTGGTGAAACCATCATGAATTGCACGGTGATCAAATTGCCACGGTCTCCCCAACAGAATGTGGCTCGCTTGCATAGGGATCACATCACACACCACCATATCCTCATACGTCCCAATGCGAAACGTAACCTTCACCTGCTTCGTTACTCGAATGATGCCTGTTTCATTAAGCCACTGCAAACGATACGGCTTGGGGTGCTTCTCCGTGGTCAGCCCCAATCTGTCAACCATGGCTCTACTAGCCACATTCGTGCAACTCCCACCATCAATGATCACACTACACACCTTGTCTTGAACAAGACATCTCGTGTGAAAAAGCTTCTCCCTCTGCTCGCGCTCCGGGGGTGGAGTTTGTACACTCAAAGCACGCCGAGCTACAAAAAGTTGACCATTGGGCGCGAAAATCTCCTCACACTCCTCCTCATCAGTGGCCTCATCTACATCCTCCAATTTCGGCATGTTAGGATCGGTGTCATCACCATCCGTCACCACTTCGCCATCATCTCGCATGATCATGATTCTCCTGTTCGGACAGTCACTCATAATATGCCCGAACCCCTGGCACTTAAAACACTTCTTATCGCGATTTCGTCCATCGGCCACGGCCGGACTACTCTGATTCGCTGCACCGGATCCCTCTGGTCGGGCCCGAACAAATTGCTTTTTCTCCTCGCGCGGCGAGTTTTCCTTCTGCCAGGGGATCCCTCTGGACGAAGAACCACCAACCACGGGGTGCGAAGACCGCCACTTGCCCTGACTCTGGCGCTAGTTGCTGCTGGTGTTGCCCCTCCGCTTGAGTTGAGTCTCGATCTTGATGGCCATGTGGACCATGTCCTCCAACTCAACGTAGTGCTGCAACTCTACTTTATCACGAATATCCCAATGCAAACCAGCCAAGAATCTGGCCATGGTCGCCTCTCGCTCTTCCACCACATTGGCTCGAATCATGGCAACCTCCATCTCCTTATAATACTCATCCACACTCCTACTGCCCTGCCTCAAGGTCTGCAACTTGTTAAAAAGCTCACGGTAGTAATGAGTTGGCACAAAACGTTTCCGCATCACAGCCTTCATCTCCTGCCAAGTTTGAATCGGGGGCTCATTGTTTCTTCTCCGACTCGTCACCAGTTGATCCCACCAAACAAGTGCATAATCGGAGAACTCAATCGCCGCCAACTTCACCTTCTTGAGCTCTGAATAGGTGTGGCAATCGAACATAAGCTCCACCTTTCTCTCCCAATCAAGATATAATTCGGGATCATTCATCCCTTGGAAGGGAGGAATGTTCATCTTGATGTTGCCCAGATTGTTGTCCTGCCACGCTCTTTCCTCGTCGTCCTCATCCTCAAATCCGGTATCCTCGACATGCTCCTCATACTGACGGTGGAATCGTCCTCCGCCACCACCACGGCCTCCTCGCCTGCGTCTGCCTCCTCGTGTGAAAGTAGATTCTTGAGAATGGGACTGCTCCAGCAATTCAATCTTGTCGTACACGCCCTCGAGTTCGGAATGTAGCATCCGGCCAAACTCGAAGCGAAGAGCCTCCATTACTAGTTTGAACTGAGGATCCATAACAGGGCTATCGCTCAAGTCTATACCCTGTTCAGCGTGCTTAGACATAACAACACGGACAGAAAACAAGAAACGTTAGTGAAACAGCAAAAACAAAGTAAGGACCTCACCACCTCACCAACACTCGTGTATCACTCAAGATGAAAACACTCAGCGCTCGTGTATCCACACAATTCAAGGCTTTTACCCTCTACTAATCTCACCACTCTTGCCTTTTTCCGCTCAAATTCTCTGTCAAAGAAACAAATTCCTCAATCTACCACGGGAAATCACCAACCAACGGCACAACGAGATCAACAAGCGCACTCGACGAGAGCACTCGATGTCACGCCTCACAAGAACCACAGCAAAATACACAGATAAGATAGGACTCGACAAAGAAAAGATAGACGCCTAAACGCAGACTGGAACCTAAAAAAAAATTCAGTGCTACGCAGGAAACAAAACCACAACGAGCGATTGAACCCGGAGAATTGAGAAAACACAACGGGGTAAGAGACCAGAAAATCCGATATGGGCAAACACAAATATAATGCGTACTGCGTTCTTCTGTTTGTTTTCGACAGAGCGTTTTGATCGTTCTCTTTCTTTTTTTTTTGTATGATAGATAGCGTAACCCTTACGAAACCCGGAAACTGATACCAGATGATATGACCTTGGCTGGAAGATGTTAAGATCTTACCGAGAATTATGGAGTTTCACCGGAAAACACAATAATAACGTGAAAGGTATGGGATTCACCGATCTAATTGATTTGTACGCGGAAGACTGAAATTGAACGGAACAAATTAAAATTACAGATAAGAGATGGAATGCCTCAAAACCCCTGAATCTAAACCACGAAATGATCTAGGCGAATAATTCCCTAAACCCCAATGTGTATTTGACGCAGGAACTCGGAGACGCTGAATGACACACGGCGAGGGATGGAGATCTCGTCGATGCGTCGATAGGTTGAATCCTTGTTTATCAAGAAGAATTCGAAACTTGAGAGAGAATTAAACTCACTGTTTTTTTTAATATCAAAATTGTCTGACTTTTCCAACACATAACAGCCCTATTTATAGGGAACGGAAAACCCTACGTAAAAAGGAAATAAACATGAATTAAAGAAATAACGGATCTTGTTCAGCAAGTCAAAAGAAACCCCAGCGAGGCCTCCTCTGAAAAGCGCATTGGATTCAAGTCTGCTCTGGCAAAGCCAGAGGAATCAAGTCTGCTCTGGCAAAGCCAGAGGAATCAAGTCTTCTCTGGCGGGTTGAATCTACTCGGGCAGACTCCACTTGAATTCTCTGCTCGGACAGGCTCCACTTGATTTCTCTGCTCGGGCAGACTCCACTTGATTTCTCTGCTCAGGCAGGCTCGACGTGAATTCTATGCTCGGGTAGACTCGACGTGAATTCTCTGCTCGGGCAGACTCTTCGTGAATTCTCTGCCCAGTCGATTCTTCCCGGGGATAACGATTCCGCTGCTCTGGCAAGGCCAGAGGAATCGAGTCTTCTCTGGGCGGCATGATTCCGCTGTTCTGGCAAAGCCAGAGGAATCGAGACTTCTCTGGTGGTTCAACTCGGTAAGCAATAAGGTTTACCACCTTTGAGCTCTGATCCGTCGGTCCTTCTCCAATTGGCCTTTTCAGCTCTTGCCTCCAGATTTCCACCACCAATGTCATTAAATTATCCTTGAACGTCCTGACCCTAGCTCTCGTCACTGGACCAACGGGCACGTGCACCGGATCTTCACTCTGTGCAGCCTCTGAAATTCGGCTCTGCTCTGCATCCTGGCCTCTACTCTGAACTGCATCAGTCTAGCACCACTGTCCTCAACATATCTTCAAGGGTCAGAATTGTCCTTTCAGATTGTCCATCTGTTTGAGGATGAAAGCCTATGCTAAAGTTTAATCTTGTTCCCAACTTCTTCTGTAAGCTGATCCAAAATCTAGAAGTAAATTTTGAATCTCTATCCGAAGTAATGGATATTGGTATTCCGTGTAGCCGAACAATCTCACGGATATAAAGTTGGGCTAGCTTCTCCGATCCATGGGTAATTGGAATTGGTATAAAATGAGCGCACTTCGTGAGGCGGTCTACTATTACCCAAATAGATGTGTTGCCCCTATTTGACTTGGGTAGACCCGTCACGAAATCCATCGCTATGTGCTCCCACTTCCATTCTAGGATTTCCAATGATTGCAATTTTCCATATGGTTGTTGATGTAAAGCTTTCACTTGCTGGCATGCAAGGCAGCGCTCTACAAATGAGGCTATATCCCGTTTCATCCCGTCCCACCAAAACTTTTGTTTTAGATCCTGGTACATTTTGGTACTCCCGGGATGTACGGTATAGGGCGTGTCATAAGCTTCACTCATGATCTCGTTTTTGAGTTCCTCATCACGGGGAACACAAAGCCTCCCTTAAAAAAGAATGGCGTTATCTGTCGCCTCCTGGTAGCCTCCTGGTGTGCCTGTTCTGATTTTCAGACAAATTTTCTCCAGTGCCTCGTCCGCTCTCTGTGCACTAACGATTCTCTCTCTGAGGTCTGGGGCGACTACCAAGGTTGCAATAATTGCTCTTGTCGTCGCTGGTGGTTGGACTACCTCTATCCTCAATCTGTTAAAATCTCTAACGAGTGTGTCCTCTTGAGTAAGAAGAAGTCCTAACTCGGATTGAGTTTTACGACTCAAAGCATCGGCTACTACATTAGCTTTGCCCGGGTGGTAATTGATACCGCAGTCATAATCCTTCACAAGTTCGAGCCATCTCCTCTGTCTCATGTTCAAGTCTTTCTGCTCTAAAAAATACTTAAGGCTTTTGTGATCAGTGAAGATTTCACATCAAACTCCGTATAGATGGTGTCTCTAAATTTTCAAGGCATGCACAATTGCTGCCAGTTCCAGATCATGAGTGGGGTAATTCAACTCATGTGGCCTTAGTTGTCGCGACGCATAGGCGATGACCTTCCCTTCTTGCATCAACACACAACCTAGCCCATTTTTGGATGCGTCTGTGTAGATCACGTATTCTTTATCCGCTGCTGGAACTGCTAGCACTGGTGCAGTTGTCAATTTCCTCTTCAGCTCTTGGAAGCTGGCTTCACACACTTCATTCCATTTATACTTGATTCCTTTGCGGAGTAATTGCGTCATTGGCCTTGCTATCTTAGAGAATCCTTCGATGAATCTCCGATAGTATCCCGCCAAACCTAAGAAACTTCAGATTTCATTAGGTGTGGTTAGTGATTTCCACTCGTGCACTCTCGTGCACTGCTTGCACCTTAGCAAGGTCCACCTTGATTCCATCTGCTCATACGATGTGCCCTAGGAACATTACTTTTGACTCAACTAGAAACACCTCTAGATTGACTTGTAATAGAACAAGGACACTCTAGTAGTGGTAAGTTAACCCAATGTCGTCTCTCAAGGAAGATCTTTAAGGGCTTTTAATTATGTCACAAGAAAACCGTAAACTAAGGATTATTAAACTAAAACATGGAAAGTAAATTAACGTGAATTAAACTTAACTAGGCAAAAAGGAATTATTAACTAATGCTTGTAATTTAAACTTAACTAAAAACTTAATCTTAAAATTATCTAGGCGTAAAACTATTAAACCCTAGGCAAGAATTAAACGCATAAAAGTAAAAGAACTTGGAATTTAAATACTTGTACTTTAAAAGCTTCTAATCTAATGAGCATAAAACTAAATTGCATAATTTAAAGGAAAGCATCATAAAACGCATAAACTAAATTGCATAATTAAAAAGGCAGAATTTAAATTGCAGAATTTAAAGAACGCAACTAAAAGCAAATAAATAAACTTGATTAAAGAAATACCGTAAAACCGTCTCGAGAAGTAATCTGTCACGTAAATACAACTCTAAACGGGAACTACTCTAAAACATGAATTAAAAGAACTATAAACTAAACTAACTAGAACATGAATCGAAACTAGAACTATGAAAGCAATAAACCTAAGCTTTGGCTGCCTAGCGGAAACTAAAGATTAGGGCAAGGGATTGATTTTTTTACAATGAAAACTATGGCCCTATTTATAGACTTCAAATCCTTCTGGATCACCATAAAAGTTGCCATGCAAAACCGGACTCTAAAAGGAATAGAATCGTGCAAAGGAAGGTAAGTCCAGCTGTGACGCGCTCTACAAGTCATCTCCACCCTAGCGGAAATCGCGGCTCTCGCCAGCGGAATGGCTTCCGCTCTGGCTTTCGCCAGAGGAATGGTGATTTCTCTGGCTATTTGATTTCGCTGTAATGGACTTCTATCCCCTCTGCTCTGACTCTTGACTCCTCTGGTGATTACTTGGCTACACTGGCTTCTTGATTTCGCTGACTCCAGAGAAATGATGATTTCTCTGACTCCAGAGAAATGGTGATTTCTCTGGCGTTTGATTCCTCTGCACTTATGATTCCAGCAGCAAAGTGATTTCTCTGGCGCTTCCGCGCTCGCTTCGATTCCTCTGGCGCTTCCTCGCTCGCTTCGATTCCTCTGGCTCTTCCTCACTCGCTTCGATTCCTCTGGCGCTTCCTCGCTCGCTTCGATTCCTCTGGCGCTTCCTCGCTCGCTTCGATTCCTCTGGAGCTTCCTCACTCGCTTCGATTCCTCTGGCGCTTCCTCACTCGCTTCGATTCCTCTGGGGCATTTCTCTGGCTTCCCATTTCGCTGCTCTGGCAAGCGAGACTTTGCTTCTCTTACATGCCAGAGTATGCACAAAAACACGATTCTTAGCCCAAACTCTCCAACATTTGCACTCTTCATCTTGAAAACCTAAATCTCCTGCAAGGCATAAAATACACCATAAAACGCACCAATTTCCAGAAGATTTAACTTAAAATATGCACATGCAAACCCCTAAAATTAGAACAATTAGGCATAAATCAACCCCCCCACACTTAGCCTTTTGCTTGTCCTCAAGCAAAATCCTATGAATCATAGGAAGAGATTGATTTCAACAATGCTAATTTCCATCCAAACATTCTCAAAGTCAATTCAAAATTCTACAATCAATACACATCTCTCGATTATGCAAGTAACTCAAAGTTTAAGAAGCAACAAATGAGTAATGTAAGCAATTCGATCAGACCCAATTCTCCGCTAGAAGTGAATTCCCTAATGTGATCACCTTTATAATCAATATCACCATTTTTCACACTTTGTGTGCTTAAGATTTTCGACAGTTGAGCCATAATTCATGAAATAAAAACCATTTGGATGTAATCCAAAGTCTTTTAACGTGGTTTCCCATGCTCATAGTTAGACTAGCGGAGCAGAGACTCAGAGCTATCACATTTCAGAACAGGCCAGATGTTTCAGAGCTGGCGATTTTGAATTTTGAAGTTGGCAATTCGTCCAACATTTTCACAGATAAGATACGATCGTAGGCAATCACAATGACAACACTCCTTCTAGCATCTACCGGACAAATCACGTTTTACTAACTTACTAACATGTTGCAACAAAACTCAAATCCTTTGCACAATCAAGAAACATATATCAAGAGTAAAACAAGAATAACCACCATTCATTCACAAACCCGAAATTCACATTGAAAACCATGTTCTCTTCCACAAATTCATAAAAATTAGCCAGATTCGAGACCAAAAACTAAGCATAGAAAAATCAATTTCGCCCAATTGAAAGCATATGCGCAATAAAACACCCCCCCACACTTAAAGCATGCCATGTCCTCAGGGCACAAAAGAAATAAGAAGAGTTGAGAAAATGTCCCTGATTATCGGCATGGAGAAACTGAAGCATCGTGCGAGGTGGTGAAGAGGGGAATTCGCGGTCTGTGGCAGAGTGAAGAGTGGCCACGCTGAATCAGATTAGCGCTGGCAGAGCAGCGCGGAGAAGTGTAGCGCGGAAAAGTACAGCGCGGAGAAGTGCAGCGCGGAAAAGTGCAGCGGTGGAAAGGTGCAGCGCAGAAAAGTGCAGAGACGCGCTGGCGCGGCTGCGCTGTCGACAGAGTTAGAACTGCAGCGCTGAAGTCAAAACATGAACACCACATCAAAGTATCCGCGCAAGCAACCAAAACTTAGGAAAGACAACACAAAAACAGAAAACAAGAAAAACAAAAACTAAAAACAAACCAACGGTGGGTTGCCTCCCACCAAGCGCTAGAGTTAGAGTCGCCAGCCCGACGTAGAGGATCCCTTAACCAAAATCGCTATGAAACGTCAGCTGACTTAGTCCTCGTGAAAGCACATCATCCTCCAGTTCAGCTGCGGGTCCTCTTAGTGAGCAAGCAGAGCTCATCACATTCATCATTCTCTCGAACCAAGAATTATGTCGAGATCTCTCCTCTTTCTTCTCTTCCAAAGGTGGTGCACTCTGCACTCTTAGCACGGCATTATCCTTGCACAGCAGCACATCAGCCCGTTCTTCCTCAACGGTTGCATCCTCTTTCACGGTAGTTGGTACCTCATGAACGGCATCAACGTCGAGTGGAAGCTTGGCCAAAAATTGATCTTCAATGGCCTCCTCATCCTGCAAATTATCAAGAAAATTTTGTATAATTTTGTCCTCTTTCGGGCGGGTGCACATCAGCTTCTCCTTAGCAGAATTCTGGTGCATGCTGTTCTGAGCTATTCGAAGAATTTCTGCTCTGTCCTCCAGCGGTAGAGCTGGAATAGTCAGCGCTGGCGGAATCGGCATAGATGGAGTAATCAGCGCTGGCGGAATAGGCATAGATGGAGAAAAACAGTTAGCTCTGAAAATTTCTACTTCTTCCTCCTGGTCAGCAATCTCCACAAGAGAACAGATATGCATTGAAAAGTTAGAAATAATAGACTTTTTATTAAAAACGGAGAATGTTACCGATCTACCAGACCCGGCCATGCTCAAAGTTCCAGAACCCACATCAATGCGCGTCTGGGTAGTAGCCATAAAAGGCCGACCAAGTAGAACAAGTTGCCCATTCTTTCCTATAATGCCATGCCCTGCCTCGAGCACCACGAAATCGGCTAGCACCGTGATTCCTCTCACCATGACTTCAACATCTTTTAAAATACCACGAGTGCTACAATATGCCCCATCAGCTAGTTGAAGTCTCATTTTCGTGCTTTTAAGCTCCTCTTCCTTCCTGCCCAATTTCTAAAAAATAGCATACGGCATCAAATTGACTGCCGCACCCAAGTCTAACATGCCCGTGAATTCTCCAGCTCGACCCAAGCCAATACCAATAATGAAACTCCCTGGATCTTCTTTCTTTGGTAATGGTTGGGTTGGATCAACACTTGATGGTGGCAGAGGCGGGCTGGGCTTCGGTGGTTGATATGGCGTACTTGATTTGTGAAGTTTCTGCTCTGGCCTTATCAACTCTGGTGCTCTCCTCTGCTCCGTCATCCTTCTCCTCTGCTCTGGCTGCCAAGCCAGAACTGGCTCTCTCCTCTGCTCTGGCTGCCTAGTCTGCTCTGGCATCCTCGCCAGAGCTAGCGCTTGATGAGTTTGGCTCTGCTGCTGCTGTAGCTGGTCCAGCGCGCCCGACAGTTGCCCTACGGTGGTCTCAAGGCGTTTAATAGTGGCAGCCTGAGACTCCATGCTCTGCTTGCTAACCTTCATAAACGCTTGCAACGTATCCTCCAGAGATTGTTTTTGCGTTGGAATTTGCTGTGCACTCTGGAATTGATTGCGCTGAAAATTCCCTTGGTGCAGACCTCTCCATCCACCATTGCTTTGAAAATTCTCTGGCTTCCCATTTCGCTGCTCTGGCAAGCGAGGCTTTACTTCTCTTCCTCACTCGCTTCGATTCCTCTGGCTCTTCCTCGCTCGCTTCGATTCCTCTGGCGCTTCCTCACTCGCTTCGATTCCTCTGGGGCATTTCTCTGGCTTCCCATTTCGTTGCTCTAGCAAGCGAGGCTTTGCTTCTCTTACATGCCAGAGTATGCACAAAAACACGATTCTTAGCCCAAACTCTCCAACATTTGCACTCTTTATCTTGAAAACCTAAATCTCCTGCAAGGCATAAAATACACCATAAAACGCACCAATTTCCAGAAGATTTAACTTAAAATATGCACATGCAAACCCCTAAAATTAGAACAATTAGGCATAAATCAACTTTCTTCAGCCAAAATTCGCACTTACTGAATTTGGCGAACAACTTCTCCATCTTTAATGTCTCCAGGATGATTCTCAAATGCTTTTCATGCTCTTGGTCACTCTTAGAATAGATGAGGATATCATCTATAAATACTAAGATAAATTTGTCTAAGTATGGATGGAAAACTTGGTTCATGAGGTCCATGAATACTGCTGGTGCATTGGTTAGACCGAATGGCGTGACAACGAATTCATAGTGGCCATATCTTGTACGGAATGCGGTCTTGGGTATATCCTCTTGCCGGATCTTCAGCTGGTGATACCCAGACCTTAAATCTATTTTCGAGAACACACTAGCTCCTTTGAGCTGATCAAACAAATCATCTATCCTTGGGAGGGGGTATTTATTTTTAAGTGTTAGTTTGTTCAACTCGCGATAATCAATGTACATCCTCATGGTTCCATCTTTCTTTTTGACGAAGAGTACAGGTGCTCCCCAAGGCGAGACACTGGGTCTGATGAAACCCAAGTCCAAGAGTTCTTGTAGTTGCACTTTTAATTCTTGTAGTTTATTTGGGGCCATCATGTACGACGCCTTTGATACTAGGGCAGATCCAGGTTCTAGATCAATGGTGAAATCCAGTTGCCTGTCTGAAGGTAGTCCCGACAATACTTCATGAAAAACTTCTGGAAAGTCTCGTACTATTGCCACATCTTCCACCGTCTGGTCTTCACCAGCTTCTCCATTTAGGTAGACGAGATAAGTTGTGCATCCTTCCTTCATCATCTCTTTTCTGGCTTGCAACGCTGATATCACTGGTACTCTCTTCTTCATACCGATACCGTGAAATTCTGTCGGTTCTTTTTCAGGTGGTCGAAGAGAAATTTTTCATTCACTACAAATGATGGTAGCGTGATTCTCGGTTAGCCAGTCCATTCCTAAGATTATATCTACGTCCCACATAAACAGAATATTAAGATTATTCACTACCATCTTAAGTTCTCCCATTTCAAATTCTACGTTTGAGCAAACATGTGTGGTGGTAGATCTTCCTCCTGAGGGTGTAGTGATTCTTATGTCACACTTAGCTCGTTCTGATTCGATTTCTAAGGTATCTACGCAAGGGGCTGAAATAAAAGAATGTGAAGCACCAGTATCAAACAGAATCATAATGGAAAAACGTTTAAGCTTGCCCAAACCTGCCAGGCTTCCCTGGTTTTTCTCGGGCAGGATTTTGCTGCTTTCCTTGTCCTTGTCGTTGATGTTGTCCAAACGGCGTACTTCCTTGCCATGGCCTCTTGTTAGCATGGTTTCCATTTCCTCCATTGTCGTTCCAGTTGCGCTTCCCCTTAAAGTTTTGAGGGCGGACAGATAGGTTGGCGGGTGCTGAGGCCGGTGGTGGAGCCAACCTTTCCACTGGCATCGCAGCTTCGATGTCCAGTGCTCTGTTCAAAGACTCGGTGTATGAAAGTCCACCATGACTTGCCAGAGTCATTCTAATTTCGTGCCTCGGACCGGCACAAAATTTTTCCACCATTTTCTCATCAGTATCCACCTGCTGTGGAGCATAACGAGATAGGTCACAAAACTCTCTGTCATATTCTATCACTGTCTTCTTCCCTTGTTTTAGGGTATAGAACTCAGCCTCCTTCTTCTTCCTGTAACTCTTGGGAATATACTTATCGTATAATCCAGTCTTAAAGTTTTCCCAAGTATAGGCTGCCCATTGCTCGGGAGTCAGAGTCTTTCTGCAAGCTTCCCACCGAAAATCAGTTGATCCGGTTAGTTGGAAGGAGACGCTCCTCCTCAGTGCAATGTAGAAAAGTGAAAATGCGCTCCAAAGTGCGTACCCAAGCTTCGGCCTCGGCTGGGTCGCCTGTTCCAGTGAACGTGCGTGGATTCTGTCGAAGAAAAAGTTCCTCGATCCTTCTAGTAGGGGGTGGAGGGGGTGGGGTAGGTTCCTGTTAGGTCCGGGGGGTCTCGAATAGGTGTATGGGGGGGGGAATACACCTATAGGCTATTTTTGTGACTATCTACAAACCTCAATCAGAGGGATCTCAGTCAGAGATAGAAGCGAAACTTTACACGCAAACAAGACACCTGTTTAACTGAAATAAGTGTTGACCAACAGGGTTGACGACTGATACTGAAAGCTCTTCAGTAAAGAGTTATCAGTTAAGTCACTGGAACTTAACTGATCCACGTAAGGGCTTCAGTCGTGTTTGCAAAGATGAAGATGATATCTCTCTTCCTTACTATCAGAGGATAGTAAGTCAGATTGATATCATACGCAGCGGAAATTAAACTTAGTTTCGAATAGCCTCGGTGGAGCAGATAGTTGGATTAAGGTTTCTCTTTTCAGTTAGTCAACATTCAGTTTTATCAATTGAAATAACACAGTTCTTACAAAGAACGAGTTCTTTGAAGCAAGTTTGACCTTTGGCTTCTGGGTACACAGAATATATGCCTAGGGTCTAAGAGAATGTATGTAATCAGCAGTGACTGATTTTGGCTTTGGAATTCTCTTCTTCGATTCAAGCTTTGGGCGGTTTAAGCTTTAGGCTGAGTAGCTATTTCGGCAGAGCTTCAGCTTATGTCGTTGAATCGGTGAAGATTGAAGTGATCCTCGAGCGCTATTTGTAGGAGAACTCTTGAATAGATCCGTTGGCGTAAATCGTCCTCAAGATTTCTTCCGTTGGAGAGCAATTCAAATTTGGGCTGAGGCTTCAATCTTCGAGGTTCCTTGTCTGTGTGGAAACGGCTCTCTTTGATGGACAGGAGATGTGACATCTCTGAAAAGTAACCACCAGATAGGAATGACCTCTGCAGAGATAAGATATTGAGATATCTCTGCATTTAATGCGGCTGTACTTGAGCGTACGTGGCTTCCTCTGAACGTTGGAAGATCAGTCCTAGGAGGAATGTTCAACTGATACTTGACTTTAGTATCAGTCCATGGCGCGCATTAAATAATCAGTCTTCAACTGATTCTTCAACTGATACTTCAGTTGGTAACTGCAGTCTTCAGTCTTCAGTCTTCAGTCTTCATTCTTCAGTCTTCAGTCTTCAGTCTTTGACACCGCAACTAAACTAGAAACGAACTCTAACACTTGAGTTCAAAAACGATTCTAGTCTATTACATTTAAGTCCTATGAATTTTGGTATCATCAAAACAAGGGTTAGGATATTCCACAAGGTTCCCAACAATTTCCCCCTTTTTGATGATGCCAAAACCACACAGCAGTTCTAGACAGCAAAAAGACTGAGCTCACAGTACAAGTTCTAGACAAGGGGTGAAAGCTGTTCCCCCTTAACAACAGAACCTATATAACTTGTACTCAGAGCAAGAACGAAAACAGTTCTAAACACAGAACAGCAAGAAGACAGAAAAATAACCATAAATCAGAGCCTGGACAAAGAGTCATTGTCTTCAGGGTGAGATCAATAAGAAGTTCATTTCATTAAACGGACTGATAAGCCATCAGTCTAGGTACAGAGCAAGACTTACATTGGAGTAAAAAGTAAAACAAAAACATCATGGATAAACCATGGACTCCAGCAGTCTGCTTGGCTGCGCCTTGAACTTCTTGATCTTCATCTTCTGTCTTCGTGTCTTCAATGTTCCTAAGCTTGTTCCACTCTCACTTGTTTTCCGTTGAATTGAGGTCTCTTCCTCTTGGTGTATCTTCCTCATGATCATCCTGATGAAATAGGACGATCATTTTGCTTGATCGTCTTCAGTCTTTTGAGAATAAGTCTCTTAAGAATTTCCCCCTTTTTGGCAACATCAAAAAGGTGGGATTTTGACTGAAGGATGAAGCTAAGACCACTGCGTGGAAACTGAATCGCAGAATGGTCCAGAGAAAGATGCTGAGGGTCAGAGGTATACGGAGAAGGCGGAGGGTTTAGAAAAGAAAAATGAAAGATGGGTGAGGAGACAGGGAAGGAGACGAAGAAAGGGGTGGGTTGAGGTTTGCATGGCTCTCGAAACTGGGAAGAAGAGAGCAGCAATCATGCAAACCAAAGGAGGTTGAGAGGAGGGTTGATGGTGAAGAGAAAGAAGCAAATGAGGAGAGTTGTGTGGGGAAGGAAGATCGAATCAGCGGCTATCGTGAGGATATACGCTGTCGATCTTGCACCGGTTGACAACGAGCTCCTGCTCATTGTTGTTGCTTGGCATCGAAGCTTTACAGTGGGCAAGAGGCCTCCATGTGAAGACGATGAAGTCTGTCCTATTTCAGACAGGTACTTCAAACCGATGCACCGGGCATGAGGATGGAAGACGCTCGCTTCGCTGGATACAAGTGAGGGTAGAGCAAACTTTGACGCCGGAGAGACGTTGTGATCCAGTGGAAGGGTCCGGTGAAGACCAAGACTATGAGCGTCATTCTTCCACTCCATGACTTTGCAGTCATAGATTTCTCCTTTAGTCGGAACAATTTTTCTGCAACTTTGGAAACAATTGAAACTTTTTCTCACAGTGAAAGCTGTGGATAGTTGTTAGTTGATGCAGAAATACTATGAAGACAACATGGTATAAATAGACAAGATGTGAACCATGTAGAAGATGAAAAGGTTTTTCGAAAACTGTGCCTTAAATGCAATTGAAGAAAAAATTTCGCGTCCGCCGTCACTGCGAGGGACTTCAAAAGGCATCATTACATATGTCATGTCAATGAGCGTTTCAAGAAATTTTATTGCAGAGGCAAAAAGGTTGGAAGGATTTTTGGCAAAAAGATCAGGACAAGTTCAATCAAAACAGATTTTCACTTTATAAAAATCTTGTCCTATTTCGGATATTCCAATTCCAACAATTCCAATAATCAGTTAAAGTTTTTGAAAGAAACTAATCAGTTAGAGAAAAGATTTTGAACTAAAAACTTAAAGCTCTAAACTGAAATAACTGATTTTGAAAAGGTAAGCATTTTAAAATACTTACTGATCAACTGAACATAGTAGTCAGTTGATACCACGTGATCCTGGATGATTCATCAGGATGACTTCCTCTTCAGATGAGCACTTGGACTTCATTGCTTTTTACGTCGATGATCGTAGAAGCAGCAGTTGGTTGACCACCAGTCAGCATGACTGTTTGAGAAAATCTTCAAACACAGCATCACTCTTCAGGGTTGATGAGGCCAATCTTTGCACAAAGATCGTTGAACCTCTCTTCTGGAAGAGCCTTGGTCAGCAGGTCCGCTCTCTGAATAGCAGTGGGAATCCATTCCACAGAGACATTCTTCTTTTCGACATGATCACGAATGAAGTGATGTCGAATCTCAATATGTTTGACTCTGGTGTGATGAACTGGATTCTGGGAGATTGCAATAGCACTGGAGCTGTCGCAATAGATAGGAACTTCCTTTTCCTCGATCCCATAGTCCTTTAGTTGATGGACTAACCACAGGATTTGTGAGCAGCAGCTTCTGGCAGCAACATATTCAGCTTCAGTTGTAGAGGTGGCGACTGAAGTATGTTTCTTAGAAAACCAAGAGATGAGCTTGTTGCCTAGGAATTGACATGTTCCGGAGGTTGATTTGCGATCAAGCTTGCATCCACCGAAGTCGGAGTCTGAAAATCCGGTGAGCTTGATGTCGTCCTCTGCTGGGTACCACAATCCTAAATTGGGTGTGCCCTTGAGATATCTCAGAATCCACTTAGCTGCATCTAAATGAGCTTTCTTAGGATCTGATTGATATCTTGCACAAACCCCGACTGCAAATGCGATATCTGGTCTGCTCGCAGTCAAATACAGCAAAGATCCAATGATTTCTCTGTACTTCTTCGAAGAGACAGAGCTTCCTTCTGAACCTGGATCAACTTTCCAGTTTGTGTTCATTGGGATCTTGACTGACTTCATGTGCTGAATACCGAACTTAGCTATCAGCTCCTTGGCATACTTGGACTGGCTGATCAGTATTCCTTCTTTGGTCTGCTTGACTTGCAATCCGAGAAAGAAATTCATTTCTCCCATCATGGATATTTGGAATTTGTTCTTCATGATGTCAGCAAACTTATTGCACATGTGTTCGGATTTGGATCCGAAGATTATGTCATCGACATAAATTTGAACAAGCAAGAGATCTTCTCCTTCTTTGAGAGTGAACAACGTTCTGTCCACAAATCCCTTTTTGAAGCCTTGTTCAACTAGATACTCCGAGAGAGTATCATACCACGCTCTTGGTGCTTGCTTCAACCCATAGAGCGCTTTCTTCAGCTTGTACACCTTTTCTGGTCCAGCAGCCTCAAATCCTGGAGGTTGTTCTACATAGACTTCATCTGTGAGCACTCCATTGAGAAATGCACACTTGACATCCATTTGGTGTACCTTGAAACCTTTGTGAGCTGCAAAAGCTAAGAAAAGTCTGACTGCTTCCAATCTGGCAACTGGGGCAAATGTCTCGTCGTAGTCGATTCCTTCTTCTTGACTGTATCCTTTAGCCACAAGCCTTGCTTTGTTTCTCACAACGTTTCCTTCTTCGTCTTTCTTGTTCTTGAAAATCTATTTCAAGCCAATCACCTTTGCATCGTCTGGTCGATCCACAAGCTCCCAAACAGAATTCCGGTTGAATTCATTGAGTTCTTCTAGCATTGCGATGACCCATTCTGTGGACTTCAGAGCTTCTTCAATATCTTTCGGCTCTGTAGTTGATAAGAAACAGCTGAAATTCTTATCTTCGTTGATGCAGTTCTGATTGATGTCGAAGACGAGGTTGCACATAGATCTCCGAGTCTTGACGCCATCTGATGGTTCTCCAATGATGTTCTCCTTAGAGTGGAGTTCAAACCATCTTCGATATTTCTTGATTTCTTCAGGAGATGGTGGAGCTTCTTCAGTTAGAATAGCTCTGGGATGTTGAGCACTTTCTGGAGCAGGGGAGAGTTGAGCTGGGGCGGCTTCTGCACGTTCAACTTGAACTTCAGCAACTGGAGTTCCCCCTTGACTATTGCCATCTGTATTGGCTCCAGTTTGAACTTCAGACCGTTGGTTGATCTTCTGATACTGAATCATCTCAGTATCTTCATCCTTGCCAGGTCCCCATACCAAGACAGTAGAGGGCTCGTCAGTATGGATTTCAGCTTTGGAACCTTCAGTGATCTGAACATTCTTTTCAGCATCTTGTTCCCTGAAACCATCTGTAGACTCATCAAATATAACATGAGGTGTTTCTTCTACACATAGAGTTTGAGTATTGAACACTCGATAGGCTTTGCTTGAACGTTCTGTTCCGGAGTATCCAAGGAAGACTCCTGGATCAGCCTTGCAATCGAAGGTGTTCAACCTCTTCTTATCGTTGTTGTGTATGAAACACTTAGAACCGAAAGCATGAAAGTGGGCAATCGATGGCTTTCTGTTCTTCCATAACTCGTATGGAGTTCTTCCATGTCTCTGAGTGAGGAAGGAGCGATTCTGCGTGTAGCATGCGTTGTTGACTGCTTCGGCCCAAAACTTCAAGGGGAGTTTTGACTCGGTTAGCATCGTCCTTGCTGCTTCCTTTAGAGACCGGTTTCTTCTCTCTGCAACTCCATTCTGCTGTGGAGTTTTTGCTGCAGAAGTTTGATGACTGATTCCTTGTTCATCACAATACTCACGAATGACAGTATTGAGGAACTCAGTCCCACGATCTGATATGATGCTGATGATGTTGACTTCCTTTTCAACGCTCAGTCTCTTCAACAGCTTTGGCAGTTCCTCCAGTGTCTCCTTCTTTTTGAAAAGAAAGATAACCCAGGTATATCGTGAATAATCATCCACAACTACCAAGGTGTACTTCCTACCGTTGTAGCTTCTTGGAGTGATCGGGCCAAACAGATCCATGTGAAGTAGATGCAGAATCCTTTCAGAGGAGTGTCCTGTCTTTGACTTGAATGATGTCCGCGT
This sequence comes from Salvia miltiorrhiza, assembly GCF_028751815.1. Classification (NCBI taxonomy): domain Eukaryota; kingdom Viridiplantae; phylum Streptophyta; class Magnoliopsida; order Lamiales; family Lamiaceae; genus Salvia; species Salvia miltiorrhiza. The sequence goes on along the minus strand of NC_080394.1, from coordinate 42,983,577 downwards.
CTGCTTTCCTCTGAGGCATGCTTCACATTCTTGCTTCTTCTGGAATACAATAGAAGGGAGTCCTTCTACCAGTTGATGTTTAGCAAGTTTGTTGATCGTCTTGAAGTTGAGATGGTTGAGTCTCTTGTGCCATAGCCAATTGAGCTCTGAGCTGCTTTTACTGATGAGGCACGTTTCTGGTGGGCTGTCTTCCCAAGAAACGACGTAGAGACTTCCTTGTCTGAATCCCTTCAGAACCACCTTCTTCTGATTGTTTCTAACAGTGAATTCATCCTTTTTGATTTTCACTGTGAAACCACTGTCACAAAATTGACTCACAGACAACAGATTATGTTTAAGACCAGAAACAAAGCTAACGTTACTGATACTGGCGTTACCCATGTTGAGCACACCATAGCCTTTTGTTTCTCCAATCGAGTTGTCTCCGAATGCAACTTTGGATCCAGCTTTCTCAACATACCGGGGTAGATATTCTTTGTAGCCCGTCATATGCTTCGAGCAGCCACTGTCCAGATACCACGTTCTGATTGAAGCTTTGGCCTCTTCCTTCTTTTTATGTTTCCTGACATTGACCTGCAAGAAAGAGTTGCTTCAGGCACCCAATCAAGCTTTGGGTCCTTCAATGTTAGTTCGAGTTCCCTTTGGAACCCAAATCTGCTTCAGAATTGGTCTGGCTGATTTCTTGCGCATTGTTGGATGTCTGATCGGTGTCGTTGGCGCTTCAGGTGGCATATGAGCATTTTTCCGTAGAGAAATCCTTTTGAAGGCCTCACTCTTGTAGCAGTTCTGTCTGGTGAGTGATTGAGGTCTTCTTTGCTCGCCGAAGTATCTTCCATGAGATACTTTAGTCTTTGCAGACTTATGGAGATTTGTCTGACGTCCAGTGGCTTGTCGTCGAGGAAGTGGCATGGCTCGACTGGACTCAGCATTGCTTGATCTCCATGGATGTTGTTCTTTCTGAAACTGAACTGAGGATGTCAGTTTCTGACTGATGTGGCCTTTCTTCCCCCTGGGTTGATGAGAAAGATTCTTCTTGGCTCCTGATGTTCCTTCCCGGATCTTTGACTGAAATCTGCTTTCCAGCCTTTTCAATATGATGATCTGGTTGGGAGCCTCCTTAGCTCGTCTGTAGCTTCGTGGAGGTGGAACATTTGATCTGGCCATCAGTCTGCGCTTGTGAACTTCATCCATATCATGATCTCTTGATTCTTCTGAGGTTGTGATTTCAGAAGGATCATTCTTAGAGATGATCATGATATCCTTTCCTTTGGCAGCTGCAACCTTTCCTCCGATGCTGTTGACCAGTCCTTTCGATGGAAAGTTGCTCATCATGGGAGACTGCATCATGCAGTTCTTGACTGTTTCTTCCAGCTTGTGATTAAGCCTTTTGATTTCATGAGAAGCTCTTTCACATTCTGAGTTGGAGATTCTGAGCTCTTCTTCCAGTCGGCTGTTCTCCATGATTAGCTGATCAAGACATGTTTCATCCGGAAAGTAGATGATTGTCTGATGTTTAGCTCGTTCATCATCGATCTCCTTGTCCTTTTTCTGATTCTGCTTGAGGAGATCTTCGAACATTTTCCTCAGCTGACAGTGATCAGTCAGGAGCTGATCAAACTCGTCAGTTTCAACGGATGAGCTATCTCCAGATTCTGAGTGGTCTCCTGAAAGCATCAGGAAGTTATCAGTATATGGAGTTTTCATGAGAGATTTTACCTCTGGGCCATTCATTCCATTGTCGTAGCTGTTGTCAGCTACACTTTCTGATTCGTTGGCCATCAGGGCTCGGCTCTCATCATCTGAGCTGGAACTGTCGAAGTCGGATGATTCTGATGTGTCGTTGGAAGAGTCAGCATCATCAGCAACCATCGCTTTCTTCTTCAAAGATCTGCGATCTTTCTTTGCTTTCAGTTCCCTGCGCTCAGCTGGAGTCAGATCAGGACATTCATGCTTAAAGTGTCCTTTCTTTCTACATCCATAACATTCCAATTCTTTGATGTCGTAAGCGGCTGACTTCCTTTCTCCGCTTCGATCTGTGGAATGTCTGGAGTCCCTTTCTCTTTCTTTTCCCTTGTAGTGCTGCTTGTGGAACCTTCTGTACTTCCGGAACTTGGACTCCATCTTGTTGAATCTGTCAGTCAACAAGGCATATTGACTGAAAAAGTCCTCAGGGTTGAGTTCCGTTGGCTCCTTGATCTGCTTCTTGCCTTCTCTGGTTGAGGCCTTCAGTGCAACTCCTCTTGAGGTTGATGGACCATCTTCGTCTGATCCTCCAGCCTTCTTGTTACCAAGATTTCTCAGAAGATCGAACTAATTTGCCATGAGATCGGAGAAAAGCTTGTTTGTCGGGAGCTGACTGAATCCTGGCTTATGCTGATGAGCGACTGAGTAGATCTGCCATTCTCCTCGTGGCAGTGCTCGAAGAATCTTCAAGTTGATTTCTCGTTGAGTGTATTTGTCTTTGGAAATGGATTGAACTTCATTCAATATGAGATTGAATCTTTGTTCCATTTCCTCGACAGATTCATTCTTGAGCATGAGGAAGGAGTCGAATTTCTGACAAGCTATGGAAAGCTTATTCTCCTTGATCTCCTCAGAACCTACGCACATTCTTTCCAGAATATCCCACATCTCCTTTGCTGTCCTGCACTTGATGATCTTCATGACATACTTGTCAGGAACGGTGCCGGAGATGATGCTTTTGGCGAGGTTGTCTAGCTCATCTTGCTTCCTTTCTTCTGTGGTGAAGTCTGCCTTTGACTTGGGCTGGTCCTCATCGTAAGGTTCCTGACGGATGTCAGTAGGAACCCTTTTTACAGTTTCGGTGATAATGATTGGACCGCTGGTGATGACTTCCCACATTCTACAATGTTGGGCAATGAGGAAGCTTTCAAGCCGAAACTTCCATATGTCGTATTTTTCAATACAAAACATAGGTAGAGAAGATAATCTGCTGTGGTTAGTCTCCATCAAAAAAGAGAGAACATGTAACAGCAGATAAAGCAAGTAGCAAGCACAAAACAATAAGAAAGAGTAAAACTTTTTCGAGACCTTTAATGAGGATCTAGTTCAAGTAGAACTAGTCAGAGACAGATAGTTCTTGCGAACAACCTGCTCTGATACCAATTGTTAGGTCCGGGGGGTCTCGAATAGGTGTATGGGGGGGGAATACACCTATAGGCTATTTTTGTGACTATCTACAAACCTCAATCAGAGGGATCTCAGTCAGAGATAGAAGCGAAACTTTACACGCAAACAAGACACCTGTTTAACCGAAATAAGTGTTGACCAACAGGGTTGACGACTGATACTGAAAGCTCTTCAGTAAAGAGTTATCAGTTAAGTCACTGGAACTTAACTGATCCACGTAAAGGCTTCAGTCGTGTTTGCAAAGATGAAGATGATATCTCTCTTCCTTACTATCAGAGGATAGTGAGTCAGATTGATATCATACGCAGCGGAAATTAAACTTAGTTTCGAATAGCCTCGGTGGAGCAGATAGTTGGATTAAGGTTTCTCTTTTCAGTTAGTCAGCATTCAGTTTTATCAATTGAAATAACACAGTTATGAATGTAAAACTGAAAGCTGTAAATAACACAGAGACTTTTACGTGGTTCGGAAAAACTCTTTCCTACATCCACGGCTGGTTGATCAGACCAACAATCCACTCCGCAAGTGCTTCCCTGGTGCACTGCAAACCGTGAACTGAAGATAAACTCTCTCTTCAGCACCTACACACCTCGCGTAGGGTTTCCCTACCTACACACCTCGCGCAGGATTTCAGCACCTACACAGCTCGCACAGGATTTCCTTGCTAAGCACACCTCGTGCTCAGACTTCCCTATCAGAGTTCAGAACACCTTCTGAAACTCCGAGTCACTCAAACACTCTTATGGGGGAGAGGTTTAAACGAGTGCCAACTATACTTACAAAGAACGAGTTCTTTGAAGCAAGTTTGACCTTTGGCTTCTGGGTACACAGAATATATGCCTAGGGTCTAAGAGAATGTATGTAATCAGCAGTGACTGATTTTGGCTTTGGAATTCTCTTCTTCGATTCAAGCTTTGGGCGGTTTAAGCTTTAGGCTGAGTAGCTATTTCGGCAGAGCTTCAGCTTATGTCGTTGAATCGGTGAAGATTGAAGTGATCCTCGAGCGCTATTTGTAGGAGAACTCTTGAATAGATCCGTTGGCGTAAATCGTCCTCAAGATTTCTTCCGTTGGAGAGCAATTCGAATTTGGGCTGAGGCTTCAATCTTCGAGGTTCCTTGTCTGTGTGGAAACGGCTCTCTTTGATGGACAGGAGATGTGACATCTCTGAAAAGTAACCACCAGATAGGAATGACCTCTGCAGAGATAAGATATTGAGATATCTCTGCATTTAATGCGGCTGTACTTGAGCGTACGTGGCTTCCTCTGAACGTTGGAAGATCAGTCCTAGGAGGAATGTTCAACTGATACTTGACTTTAGTATCAGTCCATGGCGCGCATTAAATAATCAGTCTTCAACTGATTCTTCAACTGATACTTCAGTTGGTAACTGCAGTCTTCAGTCTTCAGTCTTCAGTCTTCATTCTTCAGTCTTCAGTCTTCAGTCTTTGACACCGCAACTAAACTAGAAACGAACTCTAACACTTGAGTTCAAAAACGATTCTAGTCTATTACATTTAAGTCCTATGAATTTTGGTATCATCAAAACAAGGGTTAGGATATTCCACAAGGTTCCCAACAGTTCCCTATCGTTTTGTGGTCCTTCTGGTATTTCATTTTGATTTCCAATGTTGTTAACGTTTCTCCTAGCAGGGCGACCTCTTTTAGGCGGCATTCTGTAGATTACAAAATACTCCCATTAGCACATTCTAAACATAAATCTAAGACAAATTTTAAAAGAGACCACTATCAACAATCAACCTGTCATAAGCTTAAAAACAAAGATCCTTATCAAAACTGATTGAATACATAATTCAATTTATTCTTAGTCACTGCATTCTTAACTTATTTCTCCGGAATAAAGTTTGTAAAGAAAATACGAAACATAAAACATACATAAGATTGCCGCAAAAGCCCATTCCTCAACGAGGACTTTTACATCATAAATCTAGAACAGAATCTAGTGATCAATCCAAGTACTCGATATGATGTACCGACTCACTAGCTAAGTCATCACAAAAGTTGTAACACCCTAATCTAATTGAAGAATAAAATATAATTTTTAAATAAATATTTAATGCGAAAGTCTTTAAAAATTATAAAATCAACTTGTAAAATAAAACTCTAGTAAACAATTTAAGGAAAGTAAAGCCTTAAATGAACTAAACTTTTAAAATACTTTTGAAATGATTTAAAAGAAATAAACTTTTAAATAATATATTCAAATACAAACTTTGACTTAAAATCAATAATCAATAATCAATAGATATATTATAAGGTTTTTTTTTTTACTTGAAAATCTACTAATTTTTAAATAAATATTGCTAAGAAAATAAATGATTTTGGGCTGTGACAAACCTACCCATTTAAAAAAATTCCGTCCTCGAAATTTAACAATTCATAGCTGCAATAATCTTCAACATAATAACTTGAATACTGAACTTGAATTTTCTCATAATAACTTCAATCAATGCAGCAAATTTCAACATACTTTCAACATAAACAATTTATACTCATCCCCTTAAAAAACTTTTAAAATACCTCTACCGTGAAGTTGGAGCGCGTAGTGGTCGAATGGTTTCGTCACATAGCATGCTGTAACACCCTAATCTAACTGAAGAATAAAATATAATTTTTAAATAAATATTTAATGCGAAAGTCCTTAAAAATTATAAAATCAACTTTTGAAATAAAACTCAAGTAAACAATTTAAGGAAAGTAAAGCCTTAAATGAACTAAACTTTTAAAACACTTTTGAAATGATTTAAAAGAAATCAACTTTTAAATAATATACTCAAATACAAACTTTGATTTAAAATCAATAATCAATAATCAATAGATATATTACAAGGGTTTTTTTTTTTTTTTTTATAACTTGAAAATCTAATAATTTCTAAATAAATATTGCTAAGAAAATAAATGGTTTTGAGCTGTGACAAAAGTACTTAGTTACGGAACGTCCTAAGGATAAACGATCCGTACTAATGCTAGTTACAAGATAAAATAAAGTCAAGTCATAAATATACAAAAATATCGGAACGAATCATTGTTTCCGGAATACATCGATAATCTAAATAATATCAAATCTGTGAACCTTGAGTTGCGGTGTGGCTGCTCCTATGTGACGTCAGAGGGTCCTCCTCTACTTCGTCATCCGGCTCCTCACCGGGCAGATATGTCTTTCCCTGACCCTCACTTGTGACCCACATGGTATGAACTGAGCGGAACATGTCATCCATGATCTCGCGAATCGGATCGTCTCTAGTGCAGATCCTAGCCGTGGCACGAGGCTCGGTCGGAGCTGGAGGTGGCAGAGGCTCGAGGCGAGTAGTCCCGATCATACCATACTGTACTGACTCATCGTCATCCTCGATAGGGGCCTTGCCCTTATCTATGAACTCCATCATCTCAGCCAGAAATCGGACGATGCCCACCATGGCAGCTGCAAACTCCGCATCACCTGTAGGCATCGGTGGTGGCGGAGGAGTAGTGGCTCGAAAAGCTGAGTCAGGAGGAGATGGGAAATCTCTGTGGGCTCGAGGGAGAGATGGGCCTGCCTCATCATCATGCCTACCACGACGTCCTAGAACCGAAGTTGGTGGTGGAGGGCGCCTCATGGCGGGGTCATCATGGGCTCGGGGGCGGTTGCAGGTGCTCCAACGGGCATAGGCATCCCCACCCGCACAAAGTCTCTCGGATGAATGTATGGCCCTAGAGGGGCACTGCCCCAAACAGTAAAGCAGACCTGAATCTCCGAGATGAATCCAAGGAAATCCCCTATGAGGTCATGATAATCCTCCATGCGGAAGATATAGTGGGCAGAGATGTGCATAGCCCACCCTTGCCACTCTGAAGATAACAATGGAATCAACCTCAAGATACCATCGTATCCCGATACTCCGTGTAAACTCGTTTCAACCCAGTGACGATGAAATCCAGCAAGAAACTGCCCAAGATTGTCCCCGTAGCATGGGGCATAGGTGCGATAGGCCCACCTGACATCCTCCGGATTCGCACAAGGGGGCAATGGTCGTCGTCGGGTAAACACTATCCTCGCCATCTAACAAAAGAAGGTTCTACGTCAGACTCAAAGTAAAACATGACATGCAACTAAAGCGATAAGGTTCTAAACATCTTCAATCGAGAATCAAAAGTTCGGTTCGTGTTAACATAAATCATAAAATCTAGGCATTGCACATCATCTTAATCTAGCACTTATGCACAAGTCATAGAGGTCCTTAATACTTAATCACAAATTAAGAATTTGACTATCATATACTTCTAGTTTTATTGTTTACCGATCTTAGGGCTTGTTATGCGTTGATAATATACCTTTAGATCTAGTAACAAGCACTAATTTGATTCATCAAAATAAGTTCATAACAGGCAAAGCCAATTCGGAATCTGATCGTAGAATAACACTTGAATATTGAAGCTATGTCCACGCCATTAACGTACTAATGACGTTCGTTATACTCTTCATTATGTCCATGCTCGTGTTTTCATCATGCAATCCTTCGCGTGATCCCGCTTTCTCTCTTTCAGCCGTCATTATCGATTTCATCGTAACAGGAAGAAAAATATTAAGTTCTCTCCTTAAGTTCTCTTCTTAAGTTCTCTTCTATGTTCCATCATAAGAGTGAACATATATAACTTAATAGTTCTAGGTTCTTGGGGATTCATATCATAATCATACTCATTCATGTTTTATGCATTTTAAGAAATTAACTCAACTTAAAATTTGAAAACACTTACCATATTCTCCGTTGAGCGTGATGAGATGGAGTGCAAAGCTTTTGTCAACTAGTTCATAAACATATTGACTCGTTTAAGGTTCGCTTAGAAGGAAGGGTTAGTGCTCAGAATGAAAGAAATGCTGTGATACCATTCTGCCACGACCGTATTTTGTGAAGGATAGCAAATTCGAGAAACCGTTACTAGGGGAGGGGATTTAGGAGTGGGATTAGAAAATGGGCGTGTTTAACTTCTTGATGACTCGATTTTATATAAAGGCCGTGCATAATTATCCAAAAGGTACTCAACGAGTTTGAGTATAATGTTAATAATACATAACGGGGTTGACATAGCAACAAAATATCCTTAAACATAATCAGTGTTCGCAGCGGAAAATAGTAACTCGAGTATATGTGTGAACACATATACTCTACTCTAAGATTCACATTCTAGATTGACAAAAGCTTCGCTTGCATACTGCTTCGCCGATCATGGCTCAACCTGCACATTTATAAACATATGCAGGGCTAAGTACGGGAGTACTTAGTGGGCACTTGCCAAAATTTACATACATACATATTATTTATTGTCAAGCCTTTCATCAGTAGTAAGATACGAAGGTTTTCTTTTGAAGACTCGTACTTACTAAACAATATCATTTCTTTCATAAATAACCCGCGCAGACATTTTATAACATTAACAACCATATCAGTAACTCGTGCCGAGAGAGAGGCCTCCCTCTACGGACACTGTGATTGGCCAACCCGCTAGATGACTCACAATCACAAAGGTGTACACTAATTCCGAAGGGATTTGCGGTCCCATCCAGAATTCGAATTCGATTAACATCAGATAGGCAATTAATAATAAAACATAAAGCATATAGGCATTGTCAATTATTTAAAGTCGTTTCATAAGGCATAAAGTCTTAGCAATTCTATAATATGATTTTAGTTTATACATAGAAAGCCCTCCTGATAGCAAAGACTCATGGCTTAGCTTTAACTCTTGTGCTTGACCTTTAATCCAAGAAAATAAAGTGAGGTTTTAATTCGAGGAAATTTCCAAATAAATGAGGATGCGTAAAGTAATTATGCATGACTCATATTCCTTTTAATTATTAGGAGATGTTAATTCGAATTATAGGATTAAAGCTCATCTTAGGGGATCGGATAATTAATCTTAATTAATCCATGCATCTTAGGATGTTCTAACCAGCTTTCTAATTAAATAGATCTACTCCATTTAATCCATAATCGGAAATTAATAAACTAATAAGTCTTAAAACTGATTTCCAATTAGACTTAAATATAGGATAAATAATAAAGACCCAATTAATTAATTCTAATCAGTCCACTCTACTTAATAACAAACCTGGGCTCATTTAAGTAAATAAATCAGCCCTTTTTTAATTAGATCCAGACCAATAAAAAAAGAACAGTTTCAATACAAAAATAATGAGAGACACAATCAGATTTTAAAAGAATTAGGCCCAAGAAAAACAAATCAGGCCCAAGAAAATTTAAAAAATAAGCCCAATTCCTCTCTTTTCTTCCCCAACTCACGATTCCTCTCTTCTCAAATCTCAAATCAGAAACGCCTCTCTCTCTCTCTCTCTCTCTCTCTCTTCCTCTCTCTCGCTCCGCATTCATCGAGGCTTCCGCTGTCGCCGCGGTCTCCTAAAGTCCGGTGACCAGCTGCCGGCGTGGCCGGCGTTGACCTGTTGACAGCGCCGCCTCCTTACCTGAAACTCTCTTTTCACCGCTACACAAGCAGAGCCACAATTCGAGCCCTAAATGTTTCTCCTTCATTGGGTTCGCCGCCGCCGTAGGTTCTGTAAATCCAGCGACTCACCACCGTCGTCTCTGAGAATCCGGCGAGTGGTCGCTGCTTTTGATTCCTGCGTCGCCCTACCTCCTCAGACCTCCACCCTCTCTCGATTTGCCTCTCAATTGAAATCCCCAAATGAAGAATGGAGTAAAAGCCCTAGCTTTCCAAAAATCAGAAATTGCCTCCCTCTATTCGACGCCGCCGCGTCCAGTAACATCGGCACCCATTAGTCGTCGTTCTCCCTCAGTTCTTGGTGGCGCCAATGTAGAACCTGAGCCCGATGCCATCTCTTAACTTTGCCGCCGCTTGAGGGATGCTGCGCTTCCGTCCATCGCCTCGGGGTGCGATTTCCGGCGAGACTGCCGTGTCTGGATTTCATTCGCCACCGTTGGCAGATTCCGAGAATCGGCGAAGTCGCCACAGCTCTGGTTCAGTGCGTCGTCATTCCCGATTTAGAGCTGGCAGTAGTCTCCCCCCTCCAACCTAAAGCTAAGTTTTAAACTTGCTTCTTCTTCTTTTCATTGCAATGAAGTATCGATACACATAGAGGCTTATTCGAGCAAGAGAAGTCAGAGCTTAATTGTTCTAAAAGTGAGCATGTTGTGGTTGTATTTGTTCGTCTATCAGTAATAGTGGTGAGTTAAAGTGTTCCCCATATTCTGTGTCTGTGGAGTCTATTGTTGTTCATCGAATACATGAATCAGATGTAACATATCTCTATATCCCTAGAGTAAAGGCAGTGTAGTCTGCTGTTGCTACATAAACTTATGTGAATAACTAATCATGCTCATCTCCGATTAGCAGCATTCATTAAAAAAATCATGCTATGATGATGCGTGAAGCATGTACATGGAGATAGTGAACTGGGATAACGTATAATACCTTGAGGATATGGATGTGGTGGCTGTTTGCTGCTGTGTTGAATTAAATGCAGGGGATGGAAATTGAAATAGAGTAATCTTGGTAACTACCTTAATGAATGAAGGTGAAATTGTGGCAGGGAGTATTAAAGTTCAAGGTGAAGCTTACCTCGAAATAGCTTGGTGTTGGTTATATTATCTGCTGCTGTAGTTGACTGATCTTAATTGGGGGTAACTGAAACATAACAGTGGTTATTCTTGCATTAATGCAGGTGAAATCTTGGAGGAGTTGAAGAGAGTTAAAGAAGTTTACCTCATTGGCAGAGATGGATGAATGATTTCCTCTCTTCTTCACGTGAGCTGTTAGAGTATAATGGAGAAGGAGTGTTAGGAGGTTGTTTGCTGAAATGATAGGTAAAAAGGGTTGAAGGCTGGCTGGAGCTTGAGTACCTACTAAATGGTAGGGTGGCTGATGTGAGTCCTATGTGTACCTTGGGTATGGCTGTTGTGGCAGAGGTGGAGTGCTTACTGCTGTTGCAGTTGCTGCAGAAAATGGGGAGGGGACGCAACTGATCTTATTCTCCCCTCTCCCTTTATTACTCCTTCCGTCCACCAAAAAAACTCCCAGTTGGAGTTCGGCATGGAGACTAAAATAGCTGAAAAAGGTGGTGTAAAAGACTAAAAGGATAGTGTTTATGTATTGTGATTACTTTTACTAATCTTCCACTAACTATTTGATAATAATAATAATAATAACAACAATAATAATAATAACAACAATAATAATAATAATAACAATAACAATAACAATAATAATAATAAGGATAATAATAATAATAATAATAACAATAATAATAACAATAACAATAACAATAACAATAATAAGAATAAGAATAATAATAATAACAATAATAATAATAATAATAACAACAATAATAATAATAATAATAATAATAATAATAATAATAATAACAACAACAAAAACAACAACAATAATAATAATCATAATAATAATAACAATAACAATATTATAATAATAATAATAATAATAATAATAATAACAACAATAATAAGAATAATAAGAATAAGAATAACAATAATAAGGATAATAATAAGGATAACAATAATAATAATAATAATAATAACAATAATAATAATAATAACAATAACAATAATAATAATAATAATAATAGTCGTAAAAATAATAATAATAATAATAATAATAATAATAATAATAATAATAATAATAATAACAACAACAATAACAATAACAATAAGGATAATAACAATAATTAATTAAATGAGATTTTATTAAAAAAGAGAAGAAAAAACAGACCTAAAACCCTTGAGAACACAGAGGAGTTAACTAAGGGCCGAGCCTCATTAAAACCCTTTTAAGGCAAACCCAAACGGGAAAATCCTTAAAAGGGAAAAAAGAGTGCTCGTCTAGAAAAGACTGCGAGGGAGCGGAGAAGAGACAGCTTCAGAAGTTCCGGCCTAACCATCACCCCTAAGCCGCTCGGCTCCCAAACGCAGCGAAAGCAAACAAACAAAAATGAAAAAAAACAACAAAAAAACCCAGCAAAAGAGACAGAAAAAACCACACCGTTCCTCCAAACGAAAAAAACCAACGAAGCCCAAGAGAACTGGCCTATCAAAACACGAAAACAGAGGGCCACCCAAACCCAGCAGAACAATCCAGCCGTTCTTCAAGCAAAACGAACTCGGACGCAGAGTACGGCGACCCCGGCCGCGAACACCTGCTCTCATGCCCATTCTAGAACGCTCCTTGCAACAAGGAAGTCCAACGACAAACCTAGGAGAAAGAAAGTGATAGAACACCAAGACTACCGTTCATCAACGACCCAAACAACGGAGCCATAAAAACTCGACGCCGACGCAACAACAACAACGCCGCGGAGCTTCCCAGACGAACCAAAACTCACAGCCCCAGTTCCGAGCTCACCCGGAAGCTGAAAAAAGGCCCTGATCTTGGTCCCTAACCAACACCAACGACAATCCAGCAAAAAACCCGCACAAAGAAACCAATAAGTAATAGGAACCCAAAGCGCCGACCAGATGTTTGTGAAAAATCCAAGCTTGTCAAAACATAAAAGATGCGGTCCCTCCAAGCAAAGACGCCATCCCAGGAGGGAATCAGCATGATTATCAAAAGAAAAGGGTGATAGAACACCATGGCTCCCGTTCATCAACGACCCGAACAACAGGACCAAAAACTCAACGCCGACGCATCTGCTAGCAACGTCGCGGAGCTTCCAAAACGAACCAAAACTCATAGCCCCAGCTCCGAGCTCACCCGGAAACTGAAAAAAGGCTAAGAGATTAGTCCCTAAACCCCCGCCCCTGTCAAACCATCTCATACCCGCACAGAACTCCCATCTTCTATCAAACAACCAGAACGCATACCAGGTGTTTGTGAAAGAGTCCAGGCAGCCAACGAGCAAGTATATCTTCTGCCACATCCAAAGCCCAATCATCCGCGAATGCGTATATGGCTGTGAGTGGCCATGTCCGTCCTGACCGCTTTTTTGATGGCCTCGACCTCGTGCGGCCACCACCCCTCCATCATGTTTTGATTGGCCATAATGTCCGCAGGTTTGTTGCCTTCACGATAGATATGCGTAACTTGAAGATTAAAATTTTGTAACAGACCAAGAGTATACTTCCAAGAAGCAAAAAAACGCCAAGGCACGTTAGAAGATCGAGAATTCAAAACTTATGTGAATAACTAATCATGCTCATCTCCGATTAGCAGCATTCATTAAAAAAATCATGCTATGATGATGCGTGAAGCATGTACATGGAGATAGTGAACTGGGATAACGTATAATACCTTGAGGATATGGATGTGGTGGCTGTTTGCTGCTGTGTTGAATTAAATGCAGGGGATGGAAATTGAAATAGAGTAATCTTGGTAACTACCTTAATGAATGAAGGTGAAATTGTGGCAGGGAGTATTAAAGTTCAAGGTGAAGCTTACCTCGAAATAGCTTGGTGTTGGTTATATTATCTGCTGCTGTAGTTGACTGATCTTAATTGGGGGTAACTGAAACATAACAGTGGTTATTCTTGCATTAATGCAGGTGAAATCTTGGAGGAGTTGAAGAGAGTTAAAGAAGTTTACCTCATTGGCAGAGATGGATGAATGATTTCCTCTCTTCTTCACGTGAGCTGTTAGAGTATAATGGAGAAGGAGTGTTAGGAGGTTGTTTGCTGAAATGATAGGTAAAAAGGGTTGAAGGCTGGCTGGAGCTTGAGTACCTACTAAATGGTAGGGTGGCTGATGTGAGTCCTATGTGTACCTTGGGTATGGCTGTTGTGGCAGAGGTGGAGTGCTTACTGCTGTTGCAGTTGCTGCAGAAAATGGGGAGGGGACGCAACTGATCTTATTCTCCCCTCTCCCTTTATTACTCCTTCCGTCCACCAAAAAAACTCCCAGTTGGAGTTCGGCATGGAGACTAAAATAGCTGAAAAAGGTGGTGTAAAAGACTAAAAGGATAGTGTTTATGTATTGTGATTACTTTTACTAATCTTCCACTAACTATTTGATAATAATAATAATAATAACAACAACAATAATAATAATAATAACAATAACAATAACAATAATAATAATAAGGATAATAATAATAATAATAATAACAATAATAATAACAATAACAATAACAATAATAAGAATAAGAATAATAATAATAACAATAATAATAATAATAATAACAACAATAATAATAATAATAATAATAATAATAATAATAATAACAACAACAAAAACAACAACAATAATAATAATCATAATAATAATAACAGTAACAATATTATAATAATAATAATAATAATAATAATAATAATAACAACAATAATAAGAATAATAAGAATAAGAATAACAATAATAAGGATAATAATAAGGATAACAATAATAAAAATAATAATAACAATAATAATAATAATAACAATAACAATAATAATAATAATAATAATAGTCGTAAAAATAATAATAATAATAATAATAATAATAATAATAATAATAATAATAATAATAATAATAATAATAATAACAACAACAATAACAATAACAATAAGGATAATAACAATAATTAATTAAATGAGATTTTATTAAAAAAGAGAAGAAAAAACAGACCTAAAACCCTTGAGAACACAGAGGAGTTAACTAAGGGCCGAGCCTCATTAAAACCCTTTTAAGGCAAACCCAAACGGGAAAATCCTTAAAAGGGAAAAAGAGTGCTCGTCTAGAAAAGACTGCGAGGGAGCGGAGAAGAGACAGCTTCAGAAGTTCCGGCCTAACCATCACCCCTAAGCCGCTCGGCTCCCAAACGCAGCGAAAGCAAACAAACAAAAACGAAAAAAAACAACAAAAAAAACCCAGCAAAAGAGACAGAAAAAACCACACCGTTCCTCCAAACGAAAAAAACCAACGAAGCCCAAGAGAACTGGCCTATCAAAACACGAAAACAGAGGGCCACCCAAACCCAGCAGAACAATCCAGCCGTTCTTCAAGCAAAACGAACTCGGACGCAGAGTACGGCGACCCCGGCCGCGAACACCTGCTCTCATGCCCATTCTAGAACGCTCCTTGCAACAAGGAAGTCCAACGACAAACCTAGGAGAAAGAAAGTGATAGAACACCAAGACTACCGTTCATCAACGACCCAAACAACGGAGCCATAAAAACTCGACGCCGACGCAACAACAACAACGCCGCGGAGCTTCCCAGACGAACCAAAACTCACAGCCCCAGTTCCGAGCTCACCCGGAAGCTGAAAAAAGGCCCTGATCTTGGTCCCTAACCAACACCAACGACAATCCAGCAAAAAACCCGCACAAAGAAACCAATAAGTAATAGGAACCCAAAGCGCCGACCAGATGTTTGTGAAAAATCCAAGCTTGTCAAAACATAAAAGATGCGGT